>NC_044498.1:43371035-43603535 GCF_902362185.1 Chanos chanos | reverse complement strand
TTCACACCCATCCATGTTCTGAATCGGTTTACAGAAGAAGGCTTGAAATGATACTGGATCTGTGGTTTGGAGAGAATGTCTTGCAGTTTGTTGAAGACTTTTGGTAGAGTTCTCCTAGTGGAAGTAAATATTTTGTGAGCTCAGAAGAGCAACAAAGATCCTTCTAAAAGATGTTTCAGTAACAAGTACTTGGTGTCTTTTTTTGGATTAGCCAAATTTTTGTAAAACTTAGTGACAAAAGTCTTTTGTTGGTGTGGAAGAAGGAAACACAGAACCACCATGTAGTTTCACCACATCCCCACAGTGAGGTTAACTAGAGAAAAAGAAAGGATGGGAAAGACAGAGAGAAAGGGATAGTTAGTTTTACCACAACTGAAACGTTATCCCAACGACCCAACAAACCTATCCAGACAGACACCATCAATTAGCATGTAACATTACGCTGGTTTATATGGTTACCTAAATGTAGAGCAAGACCAGCTTTACCAATTCTGCTCCCTGTTTGTAATGGTTAGAGGCAGAACCTTGTTATGGATCCACAGTTATCTGCATAACACGGCTCAAACCACACAGCATGCATTCCAAAACTTTCAGAACCACACCACTCCACATCAGGGCTATAGATCACAAACATTTATTGCAAAATGAACTAATTACTACAAATTACAATACTGTTATGTTACACATTCTTCTTTAGTTCTATATTTTAACATAAGATACTGGTCTGGTTGTAGATAAAAAAAGTGGACTCAATAAGCATACAAAAACATTTTCAAACAAATACAAAAATAATAACAACGACAACAACAACAACAACAAAAAAAAATCATGATCTGTTGAGATGGCCATTGCTGGAGTCTTCCCGTCTCATCTTTGGGTCATCTGAGCTGAGAGGACTGGAGCAAAAGTGGGGAAAGTCAAAAGGTCAAAGAAGCAAAGAGCAGCAAATGGGAAAAATTGTTCCAGCTTGGCCAGATACGGCCTAACCACCCACAGACGTAGCGTCTTTTTCACAACTGAGATCAGGAAAAGAACTCTGTTTTATTGACATGGGACACTTTATACAAATCAAGTTCGCTTCATTCTTGACTACCGCTTGAATACCTTTGGCCAATGGATCAGGAGGTTCCTTTAATATACAGGTTCTGAAACTAATTATGCACAGAACCATGGGCAAAATGTGAATATCTAGCACCTTGTATTTGCTTGAGATTATCCGTTTTGCTTGGAAAAAGACAGACCCCATCTTAGTTATTCCAATTTTCAGAAAATCACATCACAAATTTTAGTCAGGGATGAAGATCCTGATCTCAGGTTGCATTAAAAAGAGCTGATTCATTCAATCAGGTGTCAAACTGCCTGAAAAAAAAAAAACGAAACAAAACAGACGGACATGCTAGCGTCTGATGTCAAGGCAACCAAATACCACTGCACACCAACTTGCATTATTCAAGCTGCATTACCCTGATATCATCCAACAAACTCCTCAGAAATCAAACCCATCATCATAATCAACATTATCCACATCATCCAGAGCCCAGTGCCAGTCCTGCAGAGCCACATCCAGCCACCTGCTGCACAGAGAGGAAGATAAGCTGAGAGAGAAGAAGGAGGAGGAGGCTTCCAGGCCAAACAGGAGGAAAAAAAATCATCTCTGATACGATCCAGTGGGAGGCAAGCAGCAGCTTAAAAACAGCCCCTGCACTAGAAGGTGTGTGTTTTTTTTTTAAATACATTATAGGCCTTTCACAACTCAAGTATCAAATAACTGATATTTTTGATGACCTTCAGGGGAGAGCATAAGGTTCATTAGAGTTTTTTATCACACATAACAGCTTGGTAAGGGACGAAAGAGACTTTCAGTGTGCCAGTTCACTCTAGAGGTTTTTGAAGGTCTTATTTAGGGTTTTAACTTATGACACAATACTTGGCAAGCATTCCAAGCCTGACATAGTAGAGTCACTCTAGTGCAATTATAGATGTATTTCTCCATGGTTTTTAAGTGCAAAATAATCAGTAACTGAACTAATATACAGTATCGTCATAACTCCCATCCAATCTCAGGGAACTTTGTCTGACAGGACTAATGCTCTCCATGCATATATCTTATGACATCTCAAATGATCCCAACTTCAAAATCCAGACCTAGATTACGCCAACTCATTTTGAGAGCTGCCCTGTTCCCTGTGCCCTTAAGAAGCGTTTGCATTGCCCAGAAGATTTCAGCCAGGTGTGAACTGAGGAGTAAATCTGCCTGTAGTGCATGGCTTAAGGACCTCCTCTTTCTTGTCCATATGGTCTTTGTGGCATTTGATTTGGCAACGTCGACACTCCAGCGCTACTGGCGGCTTGAACATGTTCCACAGAGGTTTGGTGCAGGCCTCACAGTTGGTGGGAAAGTGGTAGAGAGTGGGGATAAACTCATGACCCTTGTGGCAGATGTGGATGGACTTCTCTGGAGGCTCCTTGGGCTCCTGAGATACGTGTGCTGCCCTGCGTGTCATACATAGCAGTGCTCTCATTCATAAAGCAGCTTCTAATCCATGTCATGTCTTAATAGCTGCTTTGGATGTATTTAACTGACTAGTGAGAGACATAAGAGAAAAATGATTAAGACATGAGATGGATATGGTTGCCAGGCTAGAGGTGCTTGTGAGTGTAAGCCCGTTAGTTAAGGGTTAGGCTCAGCTGTATCTCAGTTTCTCATTAGAAAGTACGCAGAATAACCAGTGTCTGGAACAGCACTGAAGAAAGGAACTGGGCATCACCTGTAGCGTGTCTTGCACGCTACCAATTTAAATTATTGCTGGATTCTCTTTTAACAAAAAAGAGAAGCTACAACATAAAATATTTTTAGCTTTAGTTTACATTACATCATCCTTTTGCTGTGTGCAATGCTTCTTTGCAACCACCAAAAATGGAGCTCTTGATGTTTCAAGATGTTTTTCTTGGTTAAAAAAAACGAGCTGAAGTCACTGGGCATAATGTAACGCAGCGACAAGGCTCGAATACCTGGAATACCAGCCGGCATGAAACACAGCCTTGTTCCTAGCGCTTTTTTTTTTTTTTTTTTTTTAATGGAAAAAGGAGGGAGAATGAAGAATTGGCATGAACATGAGTATCAGACCTGTAGGCATTTTCCATGCCCGTCTCTCACCTGGGTTTGCTGGGGGGCAGCTGTCGGCTAGGCCTCCTCATGGACTGGCTGGGCTGCACTCTGACGGGTGCACGAGGTGAGGAGCGGTGTTGCGGTTCTGGGGCAGGAGGCTTTTTGGGGATCTTCTTGATGAGTCGGCTCACCCACTTCTGCTGTTCCTCCTGAGAGGCAGCTAGCAGCAACAGGTTCTTCGCCGTGGACACGTCGTAATTGACTAGAGTGTGAAAACGGGGACATAAGGAGGGTAAACACGCAGCATCCTGTCTGTCCGACATATGCGAATGTCTAGTTGCGAAGCGCGCATTACAAAACCCAGTTACCTATTTTTCAATTACTCCCAGAAACTGTTGAAGCGACGCTTCTTAAAGATATTTTTTTTGACTTGTTTACTCACACTTCTAAGCGCCACAAATACAGGCCTAACATCTCCTTTGAGATACTATTATATTTTCAGACTACATACATACATACATATGTATGTATTTTTACACACAGACAACATACATATACAAATACAAACGCTCTTACATCCTGACTCTTATTGGTATCATTTAGCACTAGCCTACCTCTGCAGGGAGCAATGACCTCTTCCTTCTTGTCCATATGGTCTTTGTGGCATTTGATATGACAGCGGCGACACTCCAGGGCAGGAGGCGGCTTGAACATGTTCCACAGAGGTTTGGTGCAGGCCTCACAGTTGGTGGGAAAGTGGTAGAGGGTGGGAATAAACTCATGACCTTTATGGCAGATGTAGCTGGATTTCTCTCCTGCAGGCAAGGGCTCCAACTCCTGCTCCTTTTTACTCTCTCCTTCATTGGCATACAGGATCTGAGCAGGAGGAAGCAATCGTAGGGCACGAGATGAACAAACAGGCAGCTGATGATGTGGTTGAAACGTTCACGAAATCACCATTAGTAAGAGAAAATTCAAGATGTGGGACGGTGTTTTCCTCTCTTTACCTGGAATATCCTGGGAATCTCCTTGGCATCAGCCCGGTATACATCAGTTTGGGTGACTGATCGCACATGAAAGAGTTTACTGTTTCGCGAGAGAGAGAGAGAGAGAGAGAGAGAGAGAGGGAGAGAGAGAGAGAGAGAGAGGCAAACACACACACAAAGACATTGAAGTATGGCAGAGATGAACGAACATATGATTACATATGTGCCAGAGTTTGATTTCATTTGTGTGAGTATTTGCTACTCACTCTATATCCAGCACCATGTATGGATTGGACAGTTCTTTGTCCTGTTCACTGTTGTAGAACAAAATCTTCTTACTGCTAACCACAACATACTGCAGGGGAGAAGACCAGAGAAAATGGACATTTAGTGCCATACCTGTACAATAGTTTGTAACTTCACATTGTCTAACAGATTTTTTTTTTTTTTTTAAATAAAGGACACCTTTTTCTCCCATCCAAAGCGTTTGGTGTTATTCCGCACTGGTAGAGACAGCCAGCCCTCTAGCCTGGTCTCTGAGAATGCAAATAATAAGGTTCAGTACCTCAGCACCAGTCAGAAACATCAAGTTCACATACAAAATCAACTCTGAGGGGAAATTTTCTTGAGAGTGGAAAACTGTGCTAAAGACTGCATCATCCACCTGAATAATAAGTGCCTTGAAAAAAAAAAAGAGAAAAAAAAGATTGTTTGATGTATACTAAAAAACATAGCTGTTGTCAGCACATGCGAAAACCAGTAGCACGGTTGGCATACGACTACTACAGTATAATTATCTTTACTGATTTAAGCTTAGTTAGAACACCAAGCTTCCGACTTGATTTGAACTAACAAAACCGATATCATCTTTATGAGTGACCTGGTCTCAAAGTATTTAATGGTACAAATACTTATTACCAGTAAGTGCAAAGTATTAATCCAAGCTCAGGAGAGTGACAGAACTGCAATGTAAATTTACAAAGAAGAACAAGGGTCATGCTCTTCACACCATGCAGGTCACCTGTGACACAAAGTTACCAGGAGAAGTGGGGTGGAAAGGTTCAGGTCAAAGGTCAAAGTGGAGCAGTTTGCTGATGCAAAGAAGGGAGAGTGTAGACAGATAGGTCTCAGAAGAAAGGAGAAAGCCCCAAAGGAAGAAAGGTATGAGAAAGGATGGAAACGGGGGGAGAAAGGTGAAGAAGTAACAGATCTCTGATAAAATGAGAAGAAAAAAAAAAAAAACAACAACAACAAAAAACAAAAAAAACAAATGTAAAGCACAGAGAGACAGTTCGGTATGCTTGGCAAATAAACGCATTATGCTAATATGACTACTTCAAAGCATACTGTTAACTGTATAACGAAAACATTAAAAACACAAAAGTACAGCAGAACTGAAAAAGATGTGAAAGAAAAGACAGAACTGAAAACTTGTGTTGTACCTAGATGAGGGTCGTCACTGTCAAAGTCAGGGCCGCTGCCGATGCTGGTGGAGTCCAGTGAATGGACGTTGAGGGAGTTGAGGAGGCCGCGTAACTGCTCAATGTCACTGTCTTTACTGTCCAATGCCATCTGCAGCTCGATGCGCACCTGAGACTCATCCGCTAGTTGCTGTACACACACACACACACACACACACACACACACATATATGTTGTCAATGACAGTCAATAAGAATACATTTAGAATTATAGTTAAGAGGGTAACGGAGGTTCAAAGTGTGATTTATGATGGTAACACAGTAAATTGAGTTTGGGAATAGCTAAAGGAAAAAAAAAAAAAAATCTGTGTGCCAAGTATGCAGAAGCATTTATATCCGTTTGGGTGAAGTGGGTAACATGCCATTGATGCCTGTCTGATCCCTGTCTGATATGTGATATTAGAGCTGGTGAAGGGGGCATGTGTGGTGGTGGCAGTGGTTTAGGGCAGTACTAACCGCCTGCATTTCGTTGATCTCTTTCTGGTATTTGATGATGGTGCTATTGAGTTTCTCTTTCTCTGAGCGGAGTTCCAGCTGCAGCCTCCTGTTCTCTTTCTCTTTCCGCCGAACATCTGTGTCGTTGCCACGGCGACTTCCACCGCCACGTACTTCCCTCCTATTCATGATCTCAGCGAGCTTGTTTACCGCCTAAACCATTCATGCACAAAACAATCAATACTCAAACTTTAATTTATGTGGGTTTTTTTTTTAGCTGTTTAGCAACTTGTCAGCCTCTTACAAATGTATAAGACAGCAAAGAGTACCTTCCTTTTCTGTGCTTGAGGAAAAAATGAATCGAATTCAACAACACTATGATAATCACTACATGAAGCTGATGCTGCACTGTGTTACAACAAAATGAATGAACTTATTTGAATCTGCTCCTATAGCACTAATAAATGAATAGCGCTATAGAATATATCTGAGTGAAGCTGGGAGTCAGTTGTGTGATCACGGTGCACAACTCTCCTCCTCTAAAGTCTTGACAAAAAAAAGGCAACATTAGCAATATTCCATACATCATTGGGAACAGTTGCATATAAACACAGCGGAGAGGTGTGTGTGAATGAAATGCATGATATATCTGTCTGCTGGTGCTCGAACTACTGTACCTGAGTTTTGAGAGTTCGCTCAGACTGCAGCTGCTTCTCAAAGCTAAACTTCATCTGAGCCAGCTGCTGCTCATCTTCTTTCAACCTGTGTAGGTCTAATTAAAAAAAATGATACAAATTAAAAAAAAAGAGTCTAAAGATCATAAAAAAACAAAACAAAAAACCAACCAAAAAACAAACACATTGGTAGAAAAATGAACATTGTCTACCAACATTTCACACAATAATAAACATCATCTATATTCAGAGCAGGTGTCTTCATGTTAAGTTTAACTAAGAAACATGGTTTGGAACAAAGGCCTTCTCAGACCAGAGTTGTATCCATGATGAGCAAGTTTTTTTTTTGTTTTTTTTTTTTCAGTTAGCAAGAGGACTTGAGCCAAAAACCAAAAGTAGGACAACATGCTAAGCAAATTCCTACTGCATTCCTGACTTCTGGCTCATGTTCTTGAACAAACTGAAATGTTAGCTTTGTGTAATACTCATTTCAGAGTGTCTTACCTTCCTGAATCTCCCTCAATTTGTTGTTCAGCTCCTCCTTCTCATTCGCCAGGTTGGCCACGTCACTCGTCAAGGTGCGATTAGCCTCCTCTAACTGTTTGGGATGAAAGACAACCGTGTTGAGACTACACAAAGCCTTTACAACTAACTTGAGACCAGCGAGATCTCTGCACTCTCTCTCTCTCTCTCTCTCATTTCTCTCACTCTCAAATCCACCCTTTCTGTGCTCTCTTCCCCCCTCTTTACTCACTGAGCTGATGGTGGTGTCTTTCTCGCTGAGCTCCTGCCGGTGTCTAGCCATCATCTCCTTGATCTCCAGCTCCTTCATAATCTTCTCTTTCTCAAGGTCAGAATACTGCTCCTCAGCGATGGAACGCGCCAGCTGCTCCGAGTCTGCCTTTGTCAGCGTAATCTCTAGCTGGGCTGCCAACGAGTCCCTAAACGGAGGAAAAAAATTGACAGATGAAAAAACGAATGAGATTTAGACATGTAAAACTGAGTCACAACAGAGCACAGCGCAGGAAATAGCAGGCTTTTAATGACCCATTTATCATTAAAGTGAAGCGATAGGAAATAGAAAAAAAAAAAACGTTCTGTCAGCAAGGAATACCTTTTTTTTTTTTCTGTGCTTGAGAATTTAGGAAAAATGAATCGAATTCAACGACGCTATGATAATCACAATGTCAAGGCGACGCTGCACCATGTTACAACGAAATGAATGAACATATCTGAATCTGCTCGGTGTAATAAATGAATAGTGCTATAGAGTGCTATAATGGAGTGTAGTATCTGAGTGAAGTCAGGACTTGGCTGCGTGAACATGGTGCACACCTCTCCTCCTGCAGTTCCTGTAGATTCTGCTGCATCTCCTTGTAAAGCTTATTCCTCTCCTCACACTCCTCCTTCAGCTCCCGCACCTGAGTTTTATACAGTGTCTGCAACACACACACACACACACACACACACACACACACAAACTCATGATTGATTTTAGGAAAAGAAAAACACCTTTATACATATTTTGGAGATTTTAAGGCGAAGGCGATGTCCTGTGCTCTTCCTGGAATTCAATTCTGAGGAGCCTACTAATGGGCAGTGTCGAATATACAGGGGAATTTCCCTTCACTTTGCATTGAGATGCGTCCAAGTTTTATTCATTTTTGGTTCCTCGGGGGAAAAC
Organism: Chanos chanos; assembly: GCF_902362185.1. NCBI lineage: Eukaryota > Metazoa > Chordata > Actinopteri > Gonorynchiformes > Chanidae > Chanos > Chanos chanos. The sequence continues at coordinate 43,595,167 of NC_044498.1, read as the reverse complement.
TGCGTGACTCAGTGTATGGTAATATAATTAATCTCCCTCTGATAACGATAACAGATGAGGACTTACTGAAAAATACTGTTCAGCCTCCAGCTGATCCTGCAGTTCCTTCATTTGCCCATCTGATTCCTGTCGCTCCCTATGAACACACACACACACACGCACACACACACACATACATATATGTAAAATGGTCCCGACAAACTCTCGCATTCCAGCATCACCCGAGAGATCCAACAGACGTTGATCACACACATATGCCCATAGTGAGGCATCTCACTACAGGCATGCTGTTCTGCACGGTTCTCAGTTCATAAGTTCTAATAAGTTCATAATTCAATATGCCAGCCATGAAGGTAAACATGTAATGCACACGCTGGGCAAAATATGTGCAGCTGTTACGATGGTGAACAAAAAACGGCATGGGATGGTTAAAGTAAAAATAGCATTACGTTGCTCAAACTATTGTTATACTCTGTTATAGTGAGATGGATCTACCAAAGAGGTCGCCATAGCGAATGCACCGCTATGTTGAATACACAATTTGTGAGTAGAATATGCTTCTACAAAGTAGGTTTTTACACTTTGTAAGACCTTTTATGCATGTTCTAAAGGTAAAGCTTGGACAGCTCTGTAGACATACTTGCGTAACTCCTGGTTCTGCTTCTCCAGACTGCGTTTGATGTCCAGCAGGTGGTTGGTCTCCTGTTTGAGTTGCTTCTCTGATGTGCGCAGGGAGTTGAGCTGCTGGCTCTGAGCCTTCAGGTCGTTCTGCGTCAGAGTGCGTTTCTGTATCTCCTGCTCAATCTTCAGAGTTAGGTTTTTCACCTGAAAGAGGAGTGGGAGGAAGCAAGAAGGGAGAACAGATCAGAGAAACTCAAACACGGAATAAATAGTGGATGCTGGAAATGGTAACCGACTACAGAGACAGAGAGTTATTGGACGGGAAGTGCGATTTTGTGAATAACACAATCAAATTATCAGTATAAATTATCGATATAAAAAAAAAAAAAAAAAAAAACAGTCGGATACCACTGTCAAATCTAATGTTTCCTCTCTGCCTCTCCAGTGTTTAGTCTCCGTCTCTGCTGTTCTTTTTCTTTCTGTCTGAACTATCCAGACTTCAAGGGTCTTCATTCTTTTTTTGACACAGACGCTCGTTTATCAGACAAACGTACCTCCTCAGTGAGCCTGTCCTTGTGCCGACGCACTTCCTCAAGCTTCTGCAGTGCCTGTTTGTAGTCACAGTCCAGCATGGAGCTCTGCTTCTCCAGCTCCAACAGCTTATTCTCCACCCGCATCTTAGATGCTCTCTCCTCCTGCAGCTTCTGCTCCAACTCTGCAAGGAGACGGAGAGAGAGAGAGAGAGAGACAGAGAGAGGTGAACTCCAGCACTCCTGTTCTTCAGTATTTTACTGAGTTTCTACGACATTATCTGAAGGAGTGATTTCGTTCTTTTTGAGACGGCTAGGCATTTCATATTTTTGTTTACAGCCAGTCGAGGACTTGACGATTAGCCTGGATTGAAAGCCAGTGTTTTTAAAGCAAAACCATTTAACCAAAATTCTAATCCCTAAAAATAAAACCTCCAAAAGCTTCTAATTCGTAGTTCTCCCTTGCATATAATCCACTGAACGCATTAAGATTACTTACTTTCATCTTAATGGCAAAAACTCTAGCCTCTCACCCTTACACCACGAAAGGCTGGATACACAGTGAGTCTCTATGATCTTACAACGACACAACACACCATATCTCAAATCTGTAAAAGCGTCCCTACAGTGCATTACTCCTTACCCTTCATGGCCTCAGACTTGGCTCCCTCAATGGACTCGCTGATCTTGTTCTTGTCGGCTAGGCGGGCTTTGGTGGCTTTGTGTGCTGCTTCCTCCTGCTCCAGCCCTTGCTGAAGCACTTTGAGCTTATATGTCATGTCAATCTCCTTATTGCTCTTCTCCTATTGGACAGAAAAAATAAAGAGATGGGAAAAGGTTGAGGGAGATGTCACCAGCAAGGGCACCAAATGGTAGAAGGTGTCTTGATTGAAGAAAAACCTCAAGAGGCATTACAGTTATTGAGGTTAGAGACAAAGGCCTATATAACGCAGAGAATAATAATAATGATAATAATAATAATTCTCAGTGTGATTTTTTTAAATGATAACGATTTATATGACTAAAGTGTCCTCTTCTTTACTCACTTATCCTTGAAATGGATTTGGGTTACAGGTCATCTTTTTCAGTGACTTGGGGTTGTGGCAGCATTCAGAATGCTAGTGTTGAAACTGAGTAGATGAGGGGAATAAAAAGAGGGGAGATATGAAAAAGAGAGATGTTTACCTTCTCCAGGTCAGTGAGTTTCTCCTGTAGCTGTCTCTTCTCAGTCTCGGCTTTGGACAGAGCCAGTCTTGCCTCCTTCACCTCACCTTCCAGCCCAGAGATACGCGCTAGAGAGAGAGAGAGAGAGAGAGAGAGAAAATATTCTTGTGAATCTAAAGGAACCCCCCATTTACTTCCACAGAGACCCATTCATAGTCATAAACACTCACGTAATTGCTATAAAATAGCTGCTCATTTGAAACCCACAGCTACAAACCCACCCAGTCATCTATATGCCCATTCATACCCATAACCCTGGTCCCACACACTCAGACTGGGTAACACTTCAATATTTCTTTCTTTCTTTGATATCTTGAAAAGGATGTAGAAGAGAGGTCTTCAGCTAAAGACACTTTGCTTGTGAAAACAAGTTACATGATAGTGTATGATGAAGCCTGAAGTAATGGCTTAAATGCATCAGATTCACTGATAGAACTGCGGATAAATGAAACCCAATATAAGGAGAATGATCATCTATTTTATCGAGTACAGTCACTGCATCTGCGGCTTTCCTCCACTGTAAGCGTGTGCTGTCGTATCAGATGCTTTAAAACGTGCAGTTATCGCTTTATCCCATTTTTAAGCGGTGGCATTCATGGAAGTGTTGCATCAGCTGAGCCTAGTTTTATGAAATCTTCATAACGAACTCAGAGTGCGCTCAGAGACCCTCCAACGCCCGTGACCCCCACGCGTACCCTGCAGGTCCGAGATGGTCTCGGAGCCCTGGCTGCGGTCGCGTTTCTCGGCGTCCAGGGCCGCTTGCAGACTGATGAAGTCTTTCTCCAGTTTGAGCTTGCCATTCTCCAGCAGGCAGCACTTGTCCTGCAGCTCCCGCACAGTACCCTCCAGCTGCTGCGTTTGCTTTGAGCTCTCCGTCTGCGCTTTCCGCAACCTCGTGGCAGCCTCCGACTCCGCCCGCAGCAAGGCGTTTGCCTCATCCAGCTGGCATAGGAAGGGGGACGAGAGATAGAGAGAGAGAGAGGGAGAAAGAAAGGAGGAAGGAAGGAAAATTGCAGAGAAAACGTATTGAAAGAGAGACTGATGAGATGTGAGTTATATGAGACTAACTATAGGGGTGCCGGGTTTTTTTTTTTTTTTGTTCTTAACATTTGGCGGTTTGTGAAGAACACAGTCATACATGCACACGCTCACACCTGTCTCTGCAGTTGAATGTTCTTTTCGTTGGAGATATGGGAGTTTTGGTTTTTTTTCTTCATCTCATCCAGCTGGTCTCTCAAGCTGTTGACTGTGAAAGAGCAGAATAGGATAGTGAGAAGGGTCCTGACAGGATGAAGGCATGGAACAAAATGCGTGTGCACAGTGTGTTTTCTTTAGTTAGTCTGTGTGTGTGTGTGTGTGATTTTACCCTCATTCTCCAAGTAGCGCTTTTTGTCTGCTTCATTCTCTGCCTTCCGGTGGCTTTCTACACTCTTGTGCTGCAGCAGGGCTTTCTCTCTCTCCAGCTGCCTTAGAGACGACTCCAGTGCCTTCCTGCTGCTCATCTGCAACGCACAGACACAGCTCTGACAGAGCTCTAACACTCTTACAATATCCCTACCTGCTCAACACCAGCCCCCCCCAGCAGCACTCTCACTTTCACTCACTATGTACACACACACACACACACATACATACAAACACAAACACACACACACATCTTCCTCCTCACCTCTTCGTCCAGTTCTTTTGAGATCTTGTCCAGACGGGCAGTGGCGGTTCGGCACTTGTGCTCCAGCTCGTCCTTGGCCTGCATCTCGGCGCTTAGCTGCTCCTCTAAGACACGTAGCTTCTGCTGCAGCTCTGCGGACTGTCCATGACACACACACACACACACACACACAGAGAGAGAGTTATGCTTCCATCTCTGTGAACAGCCTCTTGGGAAAACACTTTCTATAAAGGGTCTAGCTCAAGTCCTTCTTCTTAACAATATATACTCAAAGGGGACATGCGTGTGTGTGTGTGTGTGTTGTAATGTGTGTTACGGAGGTAATGAAGGTGGGAGAGAAATGAATTATTTTCTTGTGAAAGGCTTCTGAGGAGATTATAGAAGAGAAATCATTGGACTGGATCATCAGTTTAGATGCGAAACTGTCTCAATACGCTGGCAGTAGGACTGGAGGAAGAAAAAAAAAGACTTACCACAGAACTGTCCTGTAGAGAGAGAGAGAGAGAGAGAAAGATGAAGAGAGTTATTAAATTAGGAAAGAATTAGTCGTCATACCAGCAAGGTTTTTTTGTTTCGGGATTAGCCTACAGTTAAGCGACTTTCCTTAAGGCTCATTTGAGCGACGTTAAGAACCGTTGAGCTAGATTACGTCAGGTTTCTAAACATAATCTGTCAATGCTTGACAGCCAGGTACTCTGCGGCAATACTTTCTACCGACATTAGCTAAATCCAAGTCAATCTAAGCAAATGGGCATGATGTTTTTCCATTATAATAACCACTCAGGAGACCTTTGCAGCATGTAACAGCCAAATGGAACTAAAGCTGACAAATTCTTAAGGACCTGGCAATTTACAACTGTAAAAGCAAACTCCAAAATGCAGCAAAGTAGTCACACAGCAATCTTGACACACTCTGCATTCTGTCATGAATTTAAGCGACACTTTTTCAAAGCTGTTGACATAAGCACTTAGCAAAGTGTGGATGTAATCTTGGAGAAAGCTGTTGAGTACATAAACACTGACTGATTGTTTTAAGTCTGAGATTTACACCTAACGTGCACAAGAAAAACAAAAACGGTGACCGAAAACCGAAGCGTTACGGCTTGACAAAGCCCCTCCTGTCACTGCAATAGGCTAAAACTGTGAGCACGAAAGGCTTTTTCATATTGGATCCTGTCTTAATTGTGTGTAAGCACTACAGTGAGACATTATCTGAGGTAGGAATGTGTGTAGCTCACCTCTCTCTTCATGGATGCAGAGTGTTCATTCTCTACTACTGAACTGCTGGGGGCACTTAGTAACCTGCACACAGTGTCAGTGTCAGTGTCAGTATTCTTCAATACAGTAAATTCACTCAGACTGCTGCTGACCTTAAAAAAAATGAATTGTCTTGGTCCAAAATTTCACCTTTTTATGACCAAAAGAACTGCGTTAACTCTAAATTCGGTTTACAAAAATCTCCTAGATCTGTTCTTTCTAAAGGTTCTACTTCTCTGTTTCTCCTCATTTAAATGGAGTTACTATACAGTGCTCCTGGTATGAGGCATTTGAGTTTTATGTAGGGTAGATATATAGACAGGGTGAATATGAATAGATAAGAGGGGGAAAAGCATGCAGAGAGACACAAAGAATCTAAACCCTTACTGGTCTTCTTTGAAGTAGGTGAAGCCCACGAAGGGAAGCTGGTTCCCCACAAACGCTTTGGGGGTTGGGAACGTCTCCACGTCGCCTTTATCATCTTCAATCTCATCAAAATTACTGGTGTCGATATCACTGCTTAGTTCAGGAACCACAGGGGCAACAGCTGGAGGAAGGGAGATGATTGGGGGTCAGGTGAAAGAACGAGGAAATGACAGGACATGAGAGAGTGAGTCAAAAACATGTTCTACGTTTGGTTTTTAGTTACATTTGCATTACAAGTCATGTGAAGGCAGCAGAACTCACAATCTCTGATTGTACTGAAGTTCCACTGGTCGTTCTTGAAGAACGGGTGACGTTTGATCTCCTCCACCCCGTTACGCCCAAGTCGCACCTCCCTTGAACACCCGGCAAAGCGGAGGAGAACCAGTCGGAAAGAACAGCAAACACACAAAGTCCGTCGCTTTCATATGCTGTGACTTGCTACATTAAACTGGCTTTGTTTCTGCTGATCCAATTACAAAGGAGCGCTAGCATCACTGTTTACTCTGGGGGTGTGGATTACAGTGAAACTAAAGAGTGTTTATATAATCCACAATTAAGACTCTTGCGAGTTGGTAAAATGTGCTACATACTTCATCATGAGTTCAAGTCACCTGTATGACTCTACGGAACTGCAGAATTTAGCTCACCTGTCAGTCAGAAAGGCACAGATCAGGTTCTTGGCTTCAGCAGAAATCTCCACATCATCAGGAAAGTTGAGAGAATTCTTATGATCCATGATCTTACTGTAGGTTCCGACAAGTGAGTCAGCATAGAAAGGGGTGTCACCTAAAGGAAACACCACAGACACTCATTACAGTTGGGTAGCTTAACATGAGTGAATTAGTCAAAAGACTGCTGGCAAAAATCCACAAAGTCGCCAGCACATTCTAAAGTCACACATACAAAACAGATTTGTCATAGGTTAGACTTACCAACCAGCATCTCATAGATGAACACTCCTACTGACCACCAGTCGCACTCGCGGCCGTAGTAACCGTCTCCACCCTGTGACTTCAGTACTTCGGGTGAGATGTAGTCAGGCGTTCCTACCGCTGTGTCACAGTGAACCATACCCGTCTGCAACCAATCAAACATCAACTGAGAGTCAGTCAACTGATTTCATTACTAGGTTCAATACACTGGAAGGATACAAACACACAGTTAAATTAATGACTCTGTTTAATTGATCTGTCCATGTAATCAAGAATTATTTGTACCTAAAACAGACCAGAACGGATCAGAAAAAAAACAAAACAAAAAACATTTGCAGGGTGCAATATGATATCTAGACAGAGGGTGGCGACATAGCAAAGCCTCACCTAAACTGATATGACTAAACTATGCGACCAGGCAGAACAGAATCAGTTTAGTCATCTCTGAATGACTGAATGACCCCACATTTACCCTGACAAGAGATCAGCTACAGTCTGACCCCTGACTCGGCCCGGGAGCAAGAACTGCAGTTTCTCAGTGATGAATGACTGGCGTGCTAAAGCATGAAGAAACAAGCACGCGCTCACATGTACGCTCACTCAGTCTCCTCCTCTATCCTATAGTCTCCCTCTTTCTCACACACATACACACAAGCTTACAGCTCATACACTCTCAAATCTTATGCTCATTGAAGACATCCTAACTGTTGTCTACCTCTAACACAACTCACTAAACACTCAAAATAACCATTCCATGGGAAAATGCTTTTTTTCACAGAATGATTACGTATATTAGTAGACATCAGACAAAACACACACACACACGTTCTCAGGTGTGCACAAAAAAAAAGCACATATCTGACACCAACAAACCTGTGATTAAGGGCCCGGGGCCCTCATTGTCTTTTTGTCCACGCTGGTGGACCCATAGCATCTTTTACTCAAATCCCCGCAGAGATCTCCATACAGGCTTCTCCCACTTAACACATACCTCTCTTCTTTTACCATATTTGCTTATTACATGTCTCCCACATGACACTGCCACCACGAATCGACTCACCGAGTCCATCTTCATACAGGTGCCAAAGTCTGCCAGTTTGAGGTGCCCGTGGCAATCTAAAAGCATGTTGTCTGGTTTGACATCCCTGTGGATGAAGCCCATGGAGTGAATGGCATCCAGTGCTAGCACCACCTCAGCTGTGTAGAAACGCGCCCACTTCTCTGGCACATCATACGTGCTGGTCAGGTTGACCAAGTCTCCGCCAGGCATATACTCCATCACCATGTACAGGTAACGGTCATCTTGAAAGGCACAGCACAGCTGGGTAACAGACGGTGGACGCACGCAGACAGACAAACACACACACACACACACAGTCTATTTGGAGGATTTTAAAGCAACTGGGTGTGCACTTTAAGTGCCACTGTAAATGTCCACTTTGTCATTCAATTCCAATTCAATAATCAAAGCGGATCAAAGTACTACATTATTATATGTTATGAAATGAAAAGCAAAACTGTCTGTACCTGGATCAAGAGAGAGAGAGTGTGTGTGTGTGTGCGTGCGCTTTTGAGTATGAGCATGTCTGAGCGATAGATTATGACTGCGTATGTGTGCATGTAAATATGTTAAAATGACTACATATATCTCACTTGTACAACCCAGGGACTGTTAGCAAAGGCCATGATATCCCTCTCCTCCCAAAAGAACGCCGAGTCAGAGCGTTTGAGCATCTCGAACTTACTCAACAGCTTCATGGCATACACCCGCTGAGATGCTTTATGCCTTACCTGTGTGGAAAGAATGGGAGAGAAAGAGAAAGAGAGAATGAGGAAGAGAGAAAGTGAGAGAGGGGTGGAGGAAGACAGAGGGAGAAAGAGACATTTTGTATCTACTAAACAAGGGATAACACTCAGGTGAGAAAGGCTCCATGTAGCGAAGTGAATAACCAGTAATTCATGTTGAGGTCCGTGTAAACTAGCTTGGACAAAAACGTTGTCCGTGGTCCAGAGAATTACATTTTTTTATATTTTTACATTCTCACAGCTATGCCAAGACATTTTAATTTTAAAACAGCTTTTCATGTGCATGTATATATCTGTATAACCGGGCATGCTCTGGCTTGCATCTCCAACACTCTTCAAACTGTCAGTTTAATGGCTCTACAGGTAATTTACACGGCTACACGTGTTCTTGGTCTTCCTTAACACAAACATATCCACCCACTCTGGTGAAAAAAAAAAAAAAAAAAAAATCTTACCAGCTGCACCTCCCCAAACGCTCCTCTTCCAATCACCTTGACACGGTCAAAATCCTCAGACTTCATCTGCAGATCTCTGACATGCCCCATCGCTTTCTCATCTACACACACACACACGCGCGCGCGCGCGCACACACACACACACACACACACGCACAGAATACAGGCACATATAGTCCAACACACACACGCACGCACAAACAGGAGCATCTGCATGGATATGCAAATAACATCTCCATCATTCATAATCAATAAACATAATCACATCACAAGCATGTAGGTTAGAATCTCATTGAATTACCCTCTTCCCCACTGTTATAAACTACATCCATCCTCTGCCCTGAGACAGAATGAGTCTTGTCTGACAAATTAAAACTCTGTCTCATGAAGACTATCACGCATTCTAATAAAAACATTCAGTCAGTCATATTCACTAGCAGCATACAGTAAGCAGGCTCATTATGTAGCACCTTAAAAAATATTGCTGTTGTTTGGGTCAAGTTCCTGGCACTGGCAGCACTGGTGAGTCATATTCCCACAGCTCTAGCATTATTACCATCGCTGTACACAACACGTTTCCATCTACCAATGCCGAACCTTATGGTCGCCATAGAAACGGGATCATTTGACTGCAGTTTGATTGGATAATTACACAGTAGAAGAGTGGCTCGGTGACTGTTACACTGAATTAAAAGGATGGTACAAAAACAGAGCTTGGGGGGTGGGGGGGGGAGGGGGGTGGTCGGGGGAGTGGGGCAGAGAAAAACGAAGTGCTTAGATCAAACACAGATAAAACAGGAAAATGTTAAACGTATAAAGTGCTAGACTAACTTGGCTGTGGGTTTTTTTTTCTGTGTGAAGTACAGACTTGAAGATGGGATATTATTTCTGAAGCATATTAATGCTGAAGTCATCTCTGTCACGATTACTTTTAGCAGCAAAATCTTATCAACTAAATGTTAAAAAAAAAAAAAAAAATCTTTGACTTTAGTCAGATCATGTGAAACTATGGGCCAACAGTAAACATGTATCATAACCTCACACAAACTATCTTTCTGTGTGAGAGATAATAATCTTTGAAACTGCAGAGTAGTCCAGTCTACAGCAATGACCGAACTAAATCATTTTACATGTCTGATAATATTAGCTCAGTGAGTCTTATTAACATTCATAAGTTTTTAATGACATACTTATCCAAAAGCCTAGGATTTTTAATGTCTCTTCAAATGACTCAACAGAAAAGCACAGCCTAAGCACTTTGCCTATGTGTGACGATAATGTGTTAAAAAAAAAACATTTCCCTGCTACTCCCAAATTATCCATAACAACGACACAATCCACTGTAGAAATCCTACATCCTTTGACTGTTGTAGGTTTTGGGGACGGAGAGTCACTCCTTTGGACTAGTGCAGCCAGCCGGGAGGAATCTGCTTACTGTTTTTCCACTTAACCTGCAGGAAATTCTTTCCCAATTGTCTCAAACACTTCTGCAGCATCTCTAGTTAGGTTACACTGTAGCACAGTGGTTTGCTTCCACTGTTGAGATCAAGAAGAGCAATACACACCCATACTCAAACCAGTACTTTTACTAGTGTTACTACTACTACTAACTAACTGGTCATTAAGCGTTTTTGTGGACTGAAAGGTTTTGAAACTTACATCTGTTCAAGAAGGTTTCAATGTTCTTGTTTTTGCGTAATGCAGGGAAGTCCAGATCTAGAACCAAAGCATTCATGGAATCCTGCCAGGAGACAGAGGAGAGGGGGTTTATGATGGAGTTCATACCTAAACAATTTATATACTTAATCACTTCAGAATGACACTGGAGCACCAGCAGTGAAAGAAATGATCTATTGGCAATCTATAAGACCTCAACTATGTTTGGTTCACGTCTGAAAAATGTCAGATATTGAAGCGATCATTAGTCACAACTGCTGTCTGCCTCCAGCTCCTAAAATATACACATGCAGACAGACACGCACAAACCAGGATCAGCGGCCTTACAAACTGAGTAATCACACATAGGAATGCTAATTGACATTTGTTTGTTAGATTGTGCAAGTACAACTTTTTGTTGATAAATCAGTGAAGTGCAGAGGAGGGAAGTGGCGACACTGCTGGCCAAATGATACCCGGGAAACCGAATCGTTCATTACATTAGTCATAGAAGTCCCATCAAATGGCATAGCATTAATACATTTTAAAAAGCTTAGTCTTAAAGAAAAAAACAACAACAAAAAAAACTCCACACATGCACAAGTATGTCATTCGGACAGACAGTCTTATAGTCTGAAACTCTTAAACAAGGTGAAATTCATGCTTCATAAAGATGACTGAAATAAGACAGGAAACCACCTGATGTGTGATTCAAACGCCCTGGCACTTGAGAGAGTTCACAATGTCGTTGACCTGAACAAAGGCTTGATGACAAGTGGAAACAAAGCAGCCCCATAAAAACAAAGATTCATCACCGAATTTCTCAGCTGGTCTGAGATTCTCCTCTGCAGACATGTCCTTCTTTTTGACCACAGCATCAAGTTATAATCCAGATGACCTTCTGCAGACACCAGATGCATTTCTTTGTTGCCATTTATGAAGCCTTTTCTTGGCTATTTCTCATATAGCCTCTTAGAATGGAGGTGGGGTATTTTCGTAGATTTATGGACTTTGTGACCGGAAAATGGAACCAGGTTCTGTAATTCTGCAAACCTCGGACTTTATCTCTGCCTATCGTTATTTTCCTCAGCCTGCAAAATGCCACAATACACTTGAGACCTTTACTAAGCAAGTTTTCCAATGTTCCAGGAGATTTAAAAAATTCTCAATGATTTCTTCAGCGAAGCATACTTACTTTTATGCTTTATACTTTATTATTATTTTTTTTAAATACCTTTTTTTGTACCCTCTACAATTCATAAAGGTCAAAAACTCTTATCCTCATCTTATTTTATGTGTAAGCTGAATTCCTCTGCCCACAGTAATGACTGACACCTGAATTTTAGACATGTTACCTCATTTATATGCCCCAGTTTCTTCAGCCTGGGATGAACTTTTAAAAGTAGGATATCAATGCCTTTAACTTCGCTCGATTTCATTTTATTGAGTCTTTTTTCCTGGACAAAAAATATACAATGGGTCGGAAAGTCCTCTCCTCAGGAACTTCTTGATATTTTGGAACATGAAATGGAACTCATTATCTGTGCTGTTTATTTCACATGGTTTTCATTGTTCATTTTTTAATCCGGGGTGTCCACTCATTCTGGAGGTGATTTTCCGTTAGCATTTAGACCTATAATGTTTATTTGTGCCACTTTCGCCATACATATTGCAGCTACAGGGCAGATTATGGCTAGTTCTCTTTGAAAAGTAGCAGAATAAAGTAATAAGACTGGAACTAATTATGAAGTGATTAACAGGCAAAGCCTCAGTGACTACTAGGATGGAGGGTTTCCTACCAACAGTTTATTTAGGCCAGCAACTTATGCCGTTAGAAAATGGTTAAAATGGTTAACTACCCTGAACACACCCCAGATCTCTCGTGGTGTTCATACCAGACATGGTTTCTTTAGCAACCTTTTCTAGGAAAACATTCCATAAGTCCAGACTACTACATCCCGGTTTTCCTCTCTCCGGCTCTGTCTCCCTCTCTCTCAGTCTCCCCCTCTCTTTCTCTTTGTCTCCCTCTTCCTCTCTCTCTCTCCTCATCAAGTAAGTTATGAAAGGCTGAAATGTCACAAGGCTTGGCAAGACAAAAAAGTGAAGTATCCTGACAGTACTGTGAAAAGCTACATTCTCTCTATGTATCGATCCTTTTCAAAATCAGACACATCCATATAACCAAGAGCATTTCAACATCAATGGTCTCAACCAAAACTACTATTCGAGGAAAAAAAACAAAACAAGAAAAACAAAAACAAACACACATATACATGCGTGTGCACGCACACACACACACATAGCAACTGTAAGAGTTAAGCAATCCAGGAAATGACATGTCCTGTTTGGAGTCCCAGAGATACTCTTACACTGTCACAGAGGCATGCGGCTAATGCGCTAACATCATTTCCTCCACAGCGGCTCTTTGCTAAAGGCTATGCCACAGGGAGAGAGACCTTAAGCCTAAACACTTGTCTTCTCAGGCAGCATCAGTGTTTTTGGGTGCTCACAAAACAACTTCATTTCCTACGACACCCTGTACTGCGCCAAGCATTCGTGATAAGAAAGCAAAACAAATTTCGTTCGCCGTCATCCTCTCACATCCCCTTTCTGAGGTGATGCCACTGATGTGTTACTCATACTTTTTCGGCTTCAAACTTTTTTACTTCTTAGCAGGGCCAGTTTCAGTCTCAAAACAGGAACAAACAGATATTAAGACAAAGAGAGTTAATGGGGAAATAAAAGCATGAAATTTCTCTCTCTTGCGGTCTGAAAACATGCACATCCAGGTTCTAGGACATGCCTGCAGTGAAGTTATTAATAGTTAGTAATGCATGTGATATAAAAGAGAGCTCATGGTCATAATTGGTATGCTGAGATGAGAATTCCCCATCCACAAAGTTAACCCTGTCAAACCGTAAAATGAATGTTTCCAAACACCATTTATTTGAATTGGGTGGACTCTTTCAAAAATCCAATGCACCATGGGAAAATCACCCGCCACCAGTGGGTGGAAACGGCTAATGTCGTGGAATCAGAGTTCCCATGACGTTAGCTCTGTGAAATGGGGATGAGACCGGGAGACAGACAAAGACCAGAATGTTTTTTTTTTTCCACGTCTAATTTGTCCTCAGATACTTGCCCACACCAAATTGCCCACAACATATGTCAAGAATAACCCATATATATAAAAGGAATGTGAAGGAAGCATTTTTACAACATCAGCAGAGAGAGACAATGACCAAATCCAGCAGGCACTGCCAGGGTCTGATAATTCCTTACACGACCCCTACACAGAGTAGGCACTGTAAGCCCCTTTACCACTGAACTGGGAGCAGAGACGATCTTTAGTTTATAAAGGTTAGAAATCAGGAAATGGGCTCATAATGCTGATCCTAGACCTGCCAATGGAGAAAACAGACAGCTTGTAGGCCTATCCACTCACCCACCCACTCAAACCACAGATAACACAACAGGAAGTGGTTTGTGTTCGAAAAGCCATTCAGAGTCTGTTTGTGGGGAGTGTCTGAGATAGACTCGCAGAGGGCTGCCCATCCACTTCCCGTGACAGTTTAATTGAAACACACACACACACACACACACACACACACACACACACACGTACGTACACACAATCATAAAAAAATTAAGGAAATTCAAATGATGAAACAACGCTGCCTCTGAACTGCAAGAACCCATTTGTGCATAAGTTGAGATCTCTCTCTCTCTCTCATGCATGCACACACATACATACACACACATACACACATACACGCAATAAATTGTAGTCAGCAGAGACAAAAATGTTCAACCACAGAAGTGAGACAAATAAAATGACTGGACAAATCAAGGAATAGGTTGTAGGTAACAACAGGAAATCACACACTGGGTCATAGGAGACGGTCAACAATGACAACATGCACTCCGGCCAAAAACACAGTCAAACTCCTTTTAAAGTACCCACAATAGCCCTTCAAAACACTCCATGTTTATACCCCCAAATTTCTGCCAACCCATTACACAAAATTCCCATGAAGACACAAATTTAGACTATTTGTAGCTCTTGGGAACCTTGACAAGAGACAGATAACATAGCATGTGCATTCACTGAAAATTTAACAAGGATGAATACAATAGACTCCTGTTTACATCTCTCGACAAACATTAAACCAAACACCCGTAACGGCTCCGGCGTGTCAGGTTACAACGTTTCATGTTTTTTTCTTACGTACGTTACATTTGGCTAAACGTTTTCGCTTGTTCCACCCCTGACATCGACTACTACCTGATATGGAATTCATTACCTCAGGTAAGTGTCTCTCATTTCATTACAGTGTTTATGCGCAATATTTTGTTCTTTTCAGTCTAATGTAATTTCATGGTCAGCGCAGCAGTATAAAAACAATGTTCTTCCTTTCTCTCTCTCTCTCACAAACACACACACACATCCCTACTTCTACTCCAGGAACACAATTCAGATGGCCTGTGTAAAAGACCACAACCATTCTTACTGTCAACTGGCTCAAAAATAAGGCACTAGGAGAAAGGGAATGGCTGGTGAAAGCATGGATACCCGGGCCTAAGTGGTCCAGAAGTGACCGGTGAAGCTGGACCAGTTTGTACCCTATTAACAAAGTCTAACTAACGGAAAACGGTGAAGAGAACAAAAAAAAAAAACAGAAAACGTTTAAGTCGTGATTGATAGAGAAAGGCTACGCAGAGTCTGAGGACCAGCTACAAATGAGCTCTTATTGCAACAACAATAATCTCCCCACATCTTTCATTTGCAGAGCACATCCATCTCACAAAGCCATTATTGGCACTATACGAAACCCAGACAACGCCCAAAGAAAAATCTCCTTCTGTAGCTAAATCTAATAACAATGAACTAAAAAAACGTGCTGACAAAACGCAGAAACACAGAATTCTGCGGACTTGAATACAGTAAAAACCTCTGCGAGGATAAAGCAAAAGCAAAAACAAACAACAACAACAACAACAACAACAACAAAATACAAAACAAGTCTTACATGAAGATCAAGTCAAAACATGTCTTTGTATAAGGGTTAATTGGGATGCACTCTATTTGTATCTGCTCTAAGGCTATTAACTGATAAACCTCATATGGTGTTCTCCCCAGAAAAACTCTGGGGCGTATTTTTTTATTTTTTTTTTCAAAAGCAGATGTGTAGCACTTCTGATTTAAACTTGTATGACTTTCCATGTACAATCTGCCAGAGGTAGCAAATTCTCTTAGCCAGAAATCCCCTGTCAAGAAGCCAACACCACAAATAGTGTTTGCATCATGTTTGCCAGCCCCAAGAAAATAACTGGATGATGTTTTGCTCGTTACAAAAAGTAAATGACGAGAATAAACCGCCTGCAGAGCCTCTCCACCTAACTTGCTTTTTTCCTTCCAGAATGAGGTGACGGTTATTGTCTTAAAACAGCCACTGTGAATGTATACACATTTACATATGGTAGCAATTTTCTGTTGCATAAGTATGCGTTCCGTTGGATTCATAAATAAAGGAAAGTATGAAAACAACCAAAAATGAACTAAATGAGATCAAAATCCACCTTGAAGAAAGACATAGGTATACAGCCAGCAGCTATGAGCTAAAAGCAGTGATTATGTTACACAATAGAAGAGTTACGTTCACAGCGTCTGATTAATTCAGCATGAGCTGACCTGTAGAAGAGCTGAAGGACTGAGGCCAATTAGACTATAGTTCAATATTAAGGCTTACATAACAATAGTGGGACACGATGCCTACCACCAAATAAATCATAATTTACCTCAATAGCTCTTCTATTTCTCCCTTTCTCTCTCACGCTCTTTAGACTGCATACATTCCCAACAGCAGTTAACAATTTAGTGCTGTCTGTATAATGTATTTCACATGACCAACATTACAGACATTTCAGTCGAGATTTACATACATACATACATACACACATATATATATCATTTTTTTTGAGATACTGTATTAATTTCCAAGGGGAAATTCAGACTCTGCATTTAACCCATTTGAGCAGTGAGCACACACATACCTGGAGCAGTGGGCAGCCACACCACAGGCTGCACCGCCCAGGGAGGCAGCTATGGGTAAGGTGCCTTGCTCAAGGGCACTTCAGCTGTGGATGTCTCCTGCCGGTCCTGGGAATCGAACCGGTGACCTTTCGGTCACAAGCCCGCTTCTCTAACCTTCAGTCAATGAGCCAGGAATGAACAGAACACTTGTAACTTGTAATGACATGTCTATGATGAGGTTATAGTTACGGGTAAACAACATCATTTCTTACAGGGTTGGGTTCAGTGCTCTTTCAAACATGCTAGTTTAGAAATAACCTGTAGTCATAATTCAGTGCAGAGGAAAATGAACATGCTATTGCCAGGAGCGCCTGAGGTACTGTCTCAGTAAAGCAAATAGATAAACTGACTAAAACCGACCCAAAACAAAACCAAAACAATTCTATAAATGTTGTCAGAACTGGTTCTGTTCTTAAGTACTGAAAACAGCGATGCCCTGACAGGCATCTAAAAACGCATGTCATCACAACCGGATACAAAACCACATCAAGCTGTTATCCATCACTGGAATTCATTTTGACAAGGAACAAATCCTTGAAAAGGATAGAAAAAGCAAACAACGCAGGGCAGCTGATGAGTCAGCGTAGAAATCACTGAGTCATCTTTTAAAAAGTGGACATCCAGTCTCCAGTCAATGCCTCACTCTGCCACCGAGTCTGCCCCTCTGGATCAAGTACCAACCAGAGGAGTGAAAGGTAGTGTGTAAGGTTTAACGTAGTGTAAGTTTTCCACTTTCTAGTCATAAGAGTTTGAGGCTCCTGATTTTTCTTACAACGATATTTCTAAGTTTAGTAAGAGGTAGAACGTTTCTTTTTTTTGCCTCGTTGGACTGGTAGCCCGTCACCAACATGTAAATAATCACGAGTGGGACATTTGATGATCTTTTAAGCTGTTTGTCTAAACGTTAAAAGCGTTTATGGTCTTGTTAAGAAGCAGTGTTTGCTGAAGATAAATGTGATTTATTTTTTAAGAGCACTTTCAACTGGTTTCCAACAACTACTAGATAATGTGCAGTATCATTGTATACCATCAATAAAGTACTGTTTACTTCAACAAAGTAACAAAACTGGCTGTGTTGAACCTGTTGTGTTTAGATGGACCGCTTGATAATGGAAGGGGAAGAAAAAAAAAAAAAGGAGTGGAAATAACAATCTATGTCCTCACCTCTTAAGTCACATCCACCTCACAGACAATCAAATGCCTATAAATACTGTGTGAGTCAGAAAGCCTGCACACACACACACACACACACACACACACACACACACGTAAAGGTAGCACCATGACATCTCCCACACATTCCACTGTTCATATACACAACCAACGAGCCAATTCATCTAGCACATCTCTCTCTCTCTCTCTCTCTCTCTCTTCCTCTAATCCTGTGCCGAGATGCATCTCTGATCATCTTGGTCGAGTCCAGCTTTTCCAGAGAAACAGGCTCTGAAAACATGACACACGACCAACCATTCAAACTCTACCATATTTGAACTGTTACTTTAGAGCGTGGCGACTTCGTGCGCAAGAACTGCAGAAATCGTGTCAGCATTAGTGTTAGGTAGAGAAAAAGACTTGGACTAGAGAAAAAAAAAAAAGAGATAAAATTGCACACAGGGGTGGACACAGAAAAAAAAAAACATATAAAAAAAAGATGTCACAAGTGCTACACTGGAGTGATGCTGATAAGAGGAAAGGGAAATTTTTCATAAAAGAGAAATGCTTCAAAATATCAACCCAATACTCCTCATCTCCATAACCCTTTCGGAACACTAGCTTTAAGTAACAAAATAATTTAAATAAAACACAAAGCAAATACCCTCGCGTTACAAAAGCGCTGATACAAAGTTTGGAGAACGTTTCTCGTTTCCGGCTTGTGCTAAATGAGAGGGGTGGGAGGAGGGGAGGGGGGGGGGGTGAAAGCCATTAGACAGAATCATTCACAAAAGGTTTGGAGGGCATGCGGAGGGGCTGAAGGGCTGAGGGGGTGATGTCAGATGAGAGGTTGTAGTGGAAAAGCAGGCCCAGCAGGCAGCTGCATGTTGTGTAAAAATGGCCACGGCCACTATCACACCACCTTATATGGCAGTGTTTCTCCCTGCTAGACCATCACACCCGACTCTAATGGCACCAGCCAGCCACATTCTGAGACAAAACTGACAGAGACCTGGAGAGGGAGGGAGAGAGAGAGAGAGAGAGAGAGAGAGGGGGAGAGAGAGAGAGAGAGAGAGAGAGAGAGAGAGAGTAAAAGAAAGGAAGGCGGCAAACTCAGTGGCTTAAGTATATTTATTCTGTTCTATACACCCTCCCTCCCAGAGGAAAAATTTTAACCATGCATCTGCTCATCAAGTTTGCTTAAATAGGTGAAAAGGGTATTCACAAAAAAAAAAAAAAAAAAAGAGCTTGTGCACCTGGTATTCAGAGGGTACGAAAAGCAAACAGCGCTGGTGAGGTTGAAAACACAGTGGGCCACGCACACTTGCTTTGCCAAAGTGAATGTCTTAGGTATATAGTCTATCAGGCTTACGTCTGAAACTTCTTACGAGAACAGAACAATGTCTTTTTTTTAACGTACAAGGCGAGTTCGCAATCAGACACCTGTTCATTTAGTCGTTTAGTGCTGTTGAATCAGGACGTGAGGGTTTTTTTTTTTTTTTTTATAGCTCTCTGTTCTCACCTGGCCAATAAAAGAAAATATGAGCTAGTGATGACAGAGGGGCTCTGTCAGTTCCAACACATCGCCCTCACCTAGCGCACACGCGTGTGTGTGTGTGTTACAAAATATACAGCTTGCCCTGACTTCAAATAGGATAATCATTTTGTGATTTACATGTGTTATAGTGTTAGTTGTGAAATGAGAAACGAGTTTTGTTACATCAGTAACGTAATGAGAGCTAAACAGGCTGCACCTGCAGCGGTGGCAGTGGGGTGGGGGGGCGGTCTTCCCGGAACCGCGACGCGAGCCCGTGGACGTTTGTATTCGGGAACCGGTTTTCAGAACCGTTACACCGTTAAGTGTGTACACGTTCACACACAGACGCATATCATCACATTTGCAACACGCATTTTCCATATAGCGTGTTAGGGACGCTAAGATAAAAAAAAAAAAAAAACCAAAAAAATACTTTACCTAAATTTAACTGAAGGCATACAAACACTCCCTAAACTCGTTTGTAACAGATTCTATTCAAAACATCTCATCAGTGGATTTCCACTCTCCCTGAGGTCCTGGCGACGAAAGACAGGAGAAGACAAAGCCACACAAACACACCGATCCACAAGGCTGTCTCTGTGATTTCATTTGGATTAGCAAACTCAAGCATAATACTTGCGCTGAAATATGCTGTCATCAGCCCATGCCAATGCATTACATACTCTTAACCGTTTTATTTTTAAAGAATTATATGCGGAACTGTCATCTACACCGTATTGTAGTTTTGGTGTTATGCAAGTTTGCGGTTCATAAAACTTTCCCAAAACATTTGGTATTTCCATTTTGTCGAAATGAAAAACAATGACAGTGCTACTATTTACTTTTGTTTGATCTCACTGTGGTAAGGCCAGTCCACGGGTTAAGAAATATCATATATCGTTCATGACGACAAAGATTAAATACTGCAAATTTTTCTATGTGCCAACTTTTTCCCATTTTGATTTATTCATATAATCTTCACATAGTCTTTTTGCACTTTACAAACAAGATAATAGACAGGTACATTAATTCATGCTTTTGAAGTCAAAACAGGATGTTTCATACATTTTTGGGTCAGGTGCTGCTGTATTAGAGCAGACAGGGGGTGAGTAAGGGCTTTGCTGTGATGAGGGTAAGAGTTATCATTTAAGACAGGCTGGTTTTGGGAGGGAAATGTCTTTGAGAATAGGATTTATGAAGAGAGGAACTGATCAGGTGTACATTAGTTCTTCTCAGCCATTTTGTCTGAAGTCAGCTCTTCAGTAAAACTGACGTGCTCATGTGAACCATACAGATGTTAGGGTTAGAGCAATGTGAAACTGAACTCAGGCCGTCTCAGAAGGTGTTCCAAGTTTGGTTTGAGCCTCAGAATGACTTCTGGCAAATCCATTTTAGCTCAGAGATAAAGTGGCCGCCAATATAATCTGAGAATGAAAACTTACTTTCTTCTTCCTTTTTTTTTCTTTTAAATCAAACAAATCATTTATTTATCTCAGAAAACTTAAAAGATGACAGAGTTCAGTTTTTTTTAAGAGGACTGAAAAAAAGACCTAAAATTTAAAGAGCAAAGACCTGCAAAAAAACCCCAGAGATGCCTCAACTCAATGTGGTTTCAAATAACATCAATGTTCAGTATCCTGGCAATTCAGTTACGCTCCTGGTTGAGGATCAGTAGCTGCCAAAAAGTGTCACAAAATCACTTCCTGTTTGTCTACTGCGTCCCTCAAAGACTTTTGCCCTGATCTGCCCCCCCTCACTGGTCCTCTGTGGGGCAGCCGTGGCCTCATGGTTGGAGAAGCGGGCTTGAGACCGAAAGGTCGCCGATTCGATCCCTTGGACCGGCAGGAAAAAAGGTGGGTGGGTGGGATGGCAGGGTGAATGAACAGCCTGTTCCCCTCCCTCATCCACGGCAGGCCCTTGAGCACGGCACCTAACCCCCAGCTGCTCCTCAGGTGCTGCGGCTGAAGCGGCTACCCGCTGCTCCAGGTGCTCGTGTGCTCACTGCTCCTAGTGTGTGTGTTCTCACTGCTCCTAGTGTGTGTGTTCTCACTGCTCCTAGTGTGTGTGTGTGTGCGTTCGTTGCTCACTTCTCCTAGTGGATCCTAGTGTGTTAAATGCAGATTCCCAATTTCCCTCGGGATCAATAAAGTATCTAAAATAAAAAAAAAAAAATTTAATTAAAAAACCTCCACCGGGAGCCCCGGGCCAAGCCTTCCACTGACCTGTCCTGGCTGCTCTTTCTCCTGGCTTTGACTGGTGCCGCAACAATTTGTTCAAGATTACACAAAACACAATCACAGAGACCTCACAGCCTGACAGACAACACTGGACTCTCTCTCTCTCTCTCTCCCTCTCTCTCTGTGTTCGTGCTAGTCTGGATTCTGTCCCCCACAGTTTGCTTTAGATACATAACAGAAGAACGTTAAAAAGAAATGTTTTGTTTTATTTCACAGAGTGGATGGAACTTGGGAGCGGAAAATCACTGATAAACTATAAACGACTACTAAATTTAATCCAATTGTGGTTGCCTGATATGTCTTTAAAGGACTACTCATGGAAAAAATTTGCAGAATTTTCTACCAATGAAGGCTGCGTTATACTCTTAATTCGGTAATAGGGCACTGGTTCTATTAGCTAAAAAAGGAAAACTGAATGTCATAGCAAATTATTCCTTAGTTTATTCAAATACATCATAAATACTTAATTTGGAGTTTAACTATACACAAGGGATACCAAATCTATAAACAATATGTAGATGAAGGCGAAAATGATAAACATAACTCTTACACTTTAAAACAGACCATGTCCGAGGTTAATTAGTCTACGCCTCAATTAGTCTGATTCGCTAATGTCACCACTACTCCTGTTATCTCTGTCTGATCCTTTAACACACACGCACAAGCACAAGCACACTCACACATAGACAGACACAGACACAGACACAGACACACACACACACAGACACACAGACACACACACACACACACACTTTAGGAGGATTAAGCTAATCTCACATACGGACAGAGGACACAGTCTGAAGAAACGTCCTGTAGGGAGAACACAGACTCAGAAGCTATGAATCTTACAAAACAACCCTTTATAAAACTTCTGATACTCTTTTTAGAGGTTACATTTTGATAAAAGCGTCCTCTGACGATGCGTCTTTTCGTACCAAACACAGATGAGACCAGAAACGCAGACAAAGAACAGCCAAAAGGCACGACAGGCAGAAGGCCACTCACAAGGCCGCTCACAAAGCAACAAACGCGCACGCGGTCCGAGCTAATCTGAAAGAAGCATGTAGGTCCAGGACACTTGATAAAGGAGAGGAAGCAATCATGAGGGAGGGACAGTGTTTTGGGGTAAAGATGGAAATGGTGAGGGAGCTCATCTTTGTGATCAAATCCAGGATATGACTTCAATTTCCTGACTACCGAGTTCCAACATCAAGAAAAAGACCTAACGTTTGGACAACAGGAAGTGAATTAAAACCACATTTACCACAATGCCATGCCACAGAGCCGGCCCACGAGCATCAGTCTTATGTTATTTCATCCAATCACGGTGCTTTTCAGACAGATCCCCCTCGCAAGTATCATAAACCATCTGCCGGGCTCCATCCAAAACGAGGCACAAAGGAGAATCCCATTTGTTCAATTAAGGTAATTAATTTTGTTAACTAAGGAGTTCGAATGCTTTTATAAAAATTAAATCTCCAGGAGAAGTATTGGGTAGCATGCATTACCCTTGGTCAATAGAGGTGAGCTAATGCAGTACATATATCCAACAGCTCTTACTCCTCATCCATTCCACACTGAATCCATTACTGACCACAAGCCTGATAAATACTGACCTCTGGCAAGACTCCAAACTAGGCAGACTGGGAAAGGCAGGGCAGTGCTGGGTTTGAAAATGGACAAAATTATTGACATCCCAGTTGAAAAAAAAACAATCCATAAGACAACCTAGTTGAAATTTCCAGAGAAATTTAAATTTCACTCAAGAAAGGAGTTGTCAGAGATGTTAATTTAATATTTTTAGTATTACTAAGCAGTATCGGCCACGAGGGGGAATCAAGTTAGAGGACTCTTTCATCTAAACTTTACGAATATCTGACCCATCGTATTTTCTACAACATAATAAATGAAAGTTTATCAAAGAGCCTGGGTAGCAGCTTGTTCTATCAGTTAATGATGTTGCAGTAGTTTATGCTGCGTAGGCAACATGAAACATTTACATAACTGAGATGCTGCTAAACCTACAGCTTAACTCTGCATACAAATGATTCCATTAAGATGTTCCCATTCAAAATGCAAAAGTGAAAATGCGTTAGGAGACAGTATGTCCAGAAAGCACGTAAAAACACACTGCTGAATTCTGGATTGACCTCAAAGTACACGTTCAGCTTCAATCGTCTGGAGGGTGATAGAAATGATGATGGTCCACTGGCGCTGGACTGGGTTCGCATTCTTATCGAGTCAAATGTTCTTTTAAGGCTTTTCATCAGCATGAGCTGGATGAGCTGAGAGCTGCGAGTCTGCTGTAGGTACTGGTACGCTGCCGGTGGGAATGGGCCCTGCCCAGTCAGTAATACATTGTGTGTCTGTGTCTGTGCAGAGAGGGAAAGTCAGACTGAAATGATCAATATAAACAAATAATAAACAAGAAGTCCTATAGTGGCAATTGTACTGAGCAGCCCAAAACCTATCTTGTGTTGGTGAGTGGTGGGTATAATATGGGTACTTGACTGCAACAGATCAGCACTGCAGTTCAAAGGTCCGTTGGTGGGTCGCATTCATTGAAAAGCCAAGCAGAGATGCATTCACCTTGTGTGAGCTTCCAGTGGGTGCCTATCTCTAATGAGGAACGTCAAAGAAGACAGCGAAAGAACTGTGCTTCTCAGCTCCACGCAGTAGCCGGAGGGTCAAAGCAGAAACGGATCATGGATAGGGGAGAACCCTGATCCGTGTACATCATTTGAAACATGTTTCTGTTATGTATCAAGAACTGCTGGGGAAAAAAAAAAAAAAAACTTGTGTATCGAGGGCTGCTGAAAAACCGAGGGCATGATTCAGAACATTTCAATTAATTCCATCCAAAAATAGACCAAACAATGCTGATTTGTGGAAAATCAGTATGCTATTTACATTCGTCTTGTGGAGAGAACACTGATGGGCTGCATGCCCTGACTCCATAGCCCGGCTCCTCAAGATTGAGAGCGCAATTAAGACTGAGATCAAAGTAAAGGCAATGAGATGCCAAGGCCAAGCGCAAATAAAACAGTACAAAATGTTCAGCTAAAATAAGATCAAAAATGCGTTGCTCAGCTAAAACAGCTTAAAGAAGACTCCCCCCCCCCCCCCCCCCCCCCCCAGAAGGTAAGCATCTTCAGAAGGCATGTGGAGCATGTGAAGAGTTCCTGGAGCCCTCTCTCTCTCTCTCTCTCTCTGGTTTTGGGTTTGGGGCTTCATGCGGATGTGGAGTGACAGAGGAATTTTAATACTGCGAAAAGCAGCCCGCTCTGTCCCAGCCAGGCTAGCCACGGCAGGCAGGCGGTTGGTCGTTCAGGGCCCCTGGGGGAGGGGGAGGAAGGGGGTAACAGAGATAAGAGGCCATCAACATTCCAGACTTGTGGAGCAGTTGCCCACTAAGCCATCATCAATGAGCCTGATCTGCTAGGGGCTTCTACAATAAGGCTCTGAATGCTTTCAGTTAAAGAGAACTGTCACTGTTTTCACTCTGTGATCCTGAACAAGGAAACTCTTTCTGGGAAACAAGAAATGGATTTCTGTGTCACGGGTTTGTGTGTGTGTGTGTGTGTGTGTGTGTGTGTGTGTGTGTTTGCGCGCGCAAGGGGGGCGGTGTCTGCGGCTGTTGGTGGATTTGGTCACTGTTTTAAGGGGTGTTGTAATAAAGGTTGGCATTATCTTCACACTATCTGTGCAACAACCCTTACTGGATGACGAATAACTTGTTCGCTAATATTTTCTGCTGAGGTTTCCCTCTCAGATCTGATGAATCTGTTTAGCTGTCCTGTTTAAGAGAGGCACTATGATTAGACACAGAGGCCTATTGTTCATCACGTGTTTTGAAAACTGACTAGTCCTAGAAACTCATACATATGCCTCTGATCCCATTTCCACTGATACAAAACTGGACCTCAGTTGTATCACACACTCTCGGAAGCGTGGAGGATTATGTAACTTAATGGTACCTTTGATTGTTTGGAGGATGAGTTTTTATCTTTGCTACCCACAGGTGAATGTTATGCGTAGCCGTACCCGAAGTGCAAACTTTCTGCAAAGATCAGACAAAGCAGCTTATGATACTACACATGCATTTACAGAAAACCAAATACAAGACAGAGACTGATATGATGACAATATGCTCATATATATTATGCTCTCAGGCCTATATAGCACCAGATCACAACCAACTGACAACATCCTCCACTACCTCACCACACCACAAACGGCAGTAAGACAGTTTTCAGTGGAAGCTCTGAGTGTTGTATCTCTGACCAGTTGACTTTCTTGAAACATCTCCCACCCATACCCTCATAATGGTGGAAGTGAGGCCTTCAATGTTTGTATTTGAGTTTTTTTTGGAAAAATAACGAATGAGAGAGGATTGTGCTTTACGTTATTCCGTGGGCAACCATATCAGAGAACAAAAACTGAACTCAAATACAAATTTGATCGACATTACAGAGGTATCATGTTAAGATTAGACCTGAAGATATCAGGCAAAGAAACTGACACACTGGTCTTTGATACTTTTGGCTTATTAGTCAGACTCTAGATATTAAATCTAAGTACAATCTGTGATCAGATTTCAAATGTTCATAGCCCTGAAAATACGAGTGTCATCCAGGATAACATAGTGCAATAAGCTGCAATTAGTGTTAATGGGAAAGTCTGTATGTGTGTGTGTGTGTGTGTGAGAAAGAGAGAGAGAGAGAGAGAAGCCAATACCATCAATGGTATCTGTGAGCGCTCCTTTAATTTGATTAAAGACAGTTACTCTGTGCCTGTCTTCAATCAAATGAGAAACAGTTGGACTTGCCGGCTTCAAAATATATTCTGAAACATGCCTATTTTCTCTTCAATTACTGTTCATTGCACACAGCTATCCTCACATCAGAGGGATGACAGTGAAGGAAGAAAGCTATAAATGGCTCAGATGGGGAGGGAGAGAGAGAGAGAGAGAGAGAGAGTGAGGGAGGGAGGGAGGGAGGGAGAGAGAGAGAGAGAGAGAGAGAGCCAGCCTATTCACTCCCACACACCCTACTTCCCACTTCTCCTCCACCCCGTACATCTCCTCATGTCTTTCTCTGCGTCTCTCCCACTCGTTCTCCTCAGGAAATAAACGCGCATTCCTTCACAGCAAAGACCTCTCCATGTGTCGCGAACGCTTTGGGTCTTTTACTCTCATAGAGTGAGCTGACACAGTTCTGCTAGAGGGCCAGTCCTTTGGGCCATGCCCTGAAAACACGTCCTCAGGGGCATAGTTTCGATACTTATAAATCTTGTTGGCACGAAATCTTAACGCCTCTTAGCTCCGTGACGCCTGTTCATCATTTTGATAAGCTGTCCATGTATGGACTCGGGCATAGACTGAAAAGAGCTTCAATGCCATTCTTGTTTTCCCGAATTGATTGAACGACGCATAAGAAACTTCTCAAATTCAACTTTTGCATTTCACACTTCATACTTTATCTCCCTAAAACTTCTGTGAGTCGTGAGTAATTATTAACAATCTGTGGCCTGACACCCACACAAGTCCATCTGTGCATGTGTGTGTGTATGTGTGTTTAAACTTTGAGAGGCCTGATCGCTGGAGAATAACATTCGAAGCTAAGAACACAGCATTCCAAAGCAATGAAGTGATCGATCGACAGGTTTAGTAGCCTATTCGTCACTCGCTGTTATTATCTAAGGTTCAGCTTGACCTGACAATTGCCAGAACAGACACGACGTTTACCAGCTACGCTACATCTAACTGTGCGGACAAATGACGTAACCAACGTGTGTGGCATAGCTTAGCGGTTGCGCTCAACATCAAAACGGCGAAACCCTATCCCTGCCATCAGTAATGGTGACATTAACTTGTGTATGACTCGAACAGATAAAAGCCTTGGTTGCAAAACATAAGTCACCAACACGACAATGACATTACCTCGACCACAACACAGAGATGTTAAGACTACCTGTTGTTAGACTCTACTGGTTCAGGAGACACTTAAACGAACTCTCATTATGCCTACACACAGGCCTGCTGGTTTAATTTACAGTTAAGGCAGGACCAGGACTGCGGTTGAATCCAGAACACAGCCGCATACAGGAAGCAGGAATTACGAAATAGTCATGTTGAAGGCCAGCAATATTACTATATTTGGTGTGAGCAACAGTGAAGTCAGAACTTGACGTTATTCAAATATGGTAAGTTTGTCGATGTGCCCCGTACAGAGGCTTGGATTCCATACACTTTTTTGCAGATAGCCACAAAGGTGAAGGCTGAGACATCGAAGAAGTGAGGAAAGCACTGCATGTGAGAGCAAAATAGAAGCCTTTACATGTGCAACACACGTAGACTGTCATTTACACTAACAATGTAACTGACACATGTCTTGAGGACATTCAGCGATACAGTGTAACAAGGTGCTGTTGCATTGTTTGCATTATGCCTTCTAGGCAACACAACGGTGCAATGCATTAAGTATTTATAAGAACTGTTGTAAACTTACCACTAAACTTTCCAAGTTAATCGCAGACCGCGGGTCTCTGATCATGGCTTCCAGTTTTCTTAACCGGTTCTCCATCCTTCTTTCAGCTCCGAACGACATTTTTATCGTTTTTTCGAGCGCTCACGCGACTCCAAGTACCCTACAAACAGTCCGCTTAAGTTTTGGGGTTTACATTAAAATAAATTTTCTTTTAGTTCCAGGGCAGTGGCCGTGGGCCTAGACAGCTGCTGACTCGCCGCCCTCCGAAATTACTCCAGTCTCGCGCTGTCCAGAATAAAGGGGGGAAAAATATTCCACCAAAAACGTTGCTCCATGAACTTTAAAAATATCTTGGGATGTGATGGCTCGGGACTGTTACAGAGCATTAAACTTGCCGTTCCATATTCTAAAATAAGAGTTCGTTATCTTCGATCGCGCGATAAAGTTTTAATTTTGAGGATTCAGCAACAGGGCGTTTTCTTAGCCCCCCCACCCCTCCTCTTTTTAGGCGCTTCGGACTGGCTCAGTTTAGTAGTTCAAATGTTCCTGCTCATAAACAGACCGCAGTATTCAAAACCCAGCCGTTCTTGCTCTCTGTTTATGCGAGGTGTTAAACCCACTCCACATCCTCGCTTAGGCGATAAATGCTCAACTGCTCAGATCTCTTACAGAAAGCCTCAGCAAAGTTGATTTTAATACCAGATTCTTCAGCACATTCCCAGCAAACGTTTTGTAGTTCGTCTTCTCATTGTGTCAGTTCGTAGAGCTTATTTCTTCCACCGATTCTCCATACCTACTCCTTGGAACTCCAAACCCTAACTCTTCCTTCTGACATCAACACGACGACAGTGTTCTTTACCCATAAGCCTTCTCTCCTCTCGCCTATGAGAACACACGGGAGACAGTCAAGCTGCAATCGGGCGCGCAAGCGTCCAAATGTAAATCCCTCCACCGACTTTTAATCGTATTACTGTGAACAAGTTGATATTTTATCTTGGCTAGGTAAATATGTGTATTGCGCTACTAACGCACGGTCGTGTTAATTACAACAGCAAAGTAAACGTTTTCGTCGCCTGTAGCCGGAGAATCTAAACACTAAAGCAGTACTAAGTCTTCACTAAATCAGCGAATTACTTATTTTTTGAAGAGCCATATTTGCTTCAACATGTTTTAATTTTTATGGAAAATGAATCAAAGGTTAACAAAGTCCCAAATGGACAAGCTACATCTGATGTCTGATGAAAATCTAAACGTATATTAGAAAAAGTGTGTTCTGAAACATAATCGGCTATAGATTGCGATGGAGAGGCCAAGAGTGATGTTAATAGCCCCAATTACACAATTGCGTCTAATAATGAAATCAAGTTCCATCACATGGTCTAAACCGGTCCAGTAGACTATTTCTAAGCAAGTCTCTAAAATGCAGATTAACAGTACAGAAAGAGAGGGATTCTAGATTTCTCTGTTTCAACCTGATCAAGTAAATCATGATTATATATGCAGTGTTCATAGTCCCATGTTAGAGAAAAGGTTATCTTGCACATCGCAACAGAGAACTTTTGTTGACCGTCAAATGCGCTCTGATCGGCTAAACCACGAATGAGATTGAGCCCAACTACCGACGGAAGAGGCGGTAGATATGACCTATAGTTCATGGCTAAGTGGTTGCCTAATTGGCTATAAATCGAATCGGCGCTGTATCAGCTTAGCACCCCCTTCTCTGCGGCCTAATAAGTATTTTATTTACAAATACTGAATGTGTCTTTGTCTTTGTGCCTAAAACAAATCAACACCTGAAGTCGACGTGAAAAAGTGTTTCATTGAGGGAAATCACGAAACCTAAGACAACAATGACCCCTTGTGGAAATTTACCACACAGATCCACACAAAAAATAGAAGAGTCTTGGGAAAGCTCTGGAAAAGACATTTCAGGTACTTATCCACTAGAGGGAGCTGTTTGAACGAAAGAGATGTTGCAAAGAGGCAGAGGTTAGCCCTTGGTATATATGGAAGTCAACATGATAGCCATACTCAAACATACATATTTTCATATCCCTGGCAAAAGTTCATGTATGCGTGCCAGACAACCAAATGGATATTATAATGTCAATTTCCTTGGGTGTATGTTTCTTTTATGAAAGGTCAGTATTTACTTGAGCATGCTTGGTAGTTGGCATGATGATGGAAGTTTTACCTCCCTGCTGTCCTCCTCCTCTTACTCTGGTTTATTCTTTTTCATCTCTGACAGATGGGTAATTGAATGAGGCCAGAGAGTCGTTACTGTCCAGTGAGTCATTTAGTCATTAGAATGACATAGGAGCTCTTTCTTGTTTACTGGTTACTGGGTGGATTATGGTTTGGCACTTTGCCTGGTCATCCCCAGTCTGGACATCAGCATTTAACGTCAAGACCAGCTGTTTCAAAGCCAATTCTATTTACATTAGCCCCATTACAATGTTGTTCACCTGTATTCAATTTCGGTAAGTACTGAACGATGAATCGAATTCAAAGAAATTTCCAAGGGCATGAATGAGTTCTTTTTGAGCAGCCATTTTAGGAGAGGGTCACATACATTTCTGAGGAATCCAGACCATAGATTTTTGGCTCAGTTCGATGATGTGTTTTGGACCACATGAGGAAAGTTTCAATTTAATCTCAAAATGAACTCCTGAGGCCCTTACCACATTTCTGATTATATTTGGTAAACTGGCAAAATGGTGTGAAATTACGCTCAGCATGACTGAATGAAACAGATAACTACACATATAAATTCCACATAAATGAATAGAATAGATATTAATATAATGGAAGAGAAGACAATGTACTTTACAGAGAAATTAAGAGCACTCTTTGGAAAGATAAACGGTGTGTGCCTCTGTTTATTAGTCTTAATAAGCAATTCACCGGGTAAAACAAATACTGTTACAACACAAAAATGATACATTGTAAAGCAATCTTGGCAACATCTTCTGTAACAACTTCATAATAAAAAGACAAGTTTATTTTTTTTTTTTTTATTCTCACATTTTCCTCCCTTTACATTGAAAAAAAAAAAAGTACACACTCTTCACAGAGTGCCGACTGAGCACTCTGTCCACAAAGAACCCCTCTCGCTTGCTTGATTATTTGCAAATGCAAACACTTGTCATTAAATAAATAATACTATAAAATATTCTCCAAATACACAAAAAAGATTGGGAATCCACTGACAAGGGCAAAATGTACAAGGGACAGGAGTGAGGGTGATGCATCGGGTTTGGGGTGGGCAGATTTAGCAAAATCTTGGGCATTTCTTACAAGTCACAGAAAAGCATCTATACATGGACACTAGCAAGATAACAAAGTGTTTTTTTTTTCTTCTTTTTGACAGTTCTGTTTATTATTATTATTTTTTTTCTTTTTTACAAAGTGAGATTTATACAAGCAAGCATTGCCATTGTTGTCTGAGCTAATGAACACACAAGCAAGTTTTAAGGCAGCTTTTCTGTTCACCTTTAAAAAGTAACACTAAAATGTTAAAAATTGCTAGTTTTTTTTTTTGTTGTTGTTGTTGACGTATAGTTGAATTTTTTTCTTTTTTTTTTAACTGCAAATATTTCACACTTTTGAGTGCAGGATTGAATAAATGTCATTGCATAATTCTGGCTGTCGACAGAGCCGTGTCCTCTACAGTATAATATGGAAGGTGGTCTCTCTGACTCTCGTACTCCCACATGAATTCAGGTAGAATTTATAAGAGCTCAAATACAGTAATTCTGTTAAACACACTTGTTTCAAAAAGTCATTCCCATATGAATGCATCCCATGAGCCAAATGAGTTTAATCACCAGGGGACTAACAGGGGATTATTAGAGAACAGAAGTGAATATTTAGTTGCTAATGTGTGATAATTGTGTTATATCTGAAGGGTTTGTGAGGAGATTTGAGATGCTGCTGGTGTGGTGTTGTGTGGAGTGTTTGTGTGTGTTAATATGCTCTGCCAGCTTGAAGCTGATGCCAATATTAGATGTTTCTTCAGACTGAACCACACTGGTCAAAAGTAAGCAAATAGTTATTCTTTCTCAAGCTGCTGTGTGTTCATTTTGGTTTCAGAACTGAGTGACACATTGGCTGTGAAAAGTAGTATATTCTGTTTTGGCTCCTAAGGACATTTGAAATACATCATATCCTTGGTAACCTTACCCTCCATAGGAACCTCTGATTTTAGAGTACATAACTCTGTACTTGTTTTAGGCTTGCTGACAGACTCTGACAGTTACACTGTCTGCTATTGGACATGACGAACATTCCATACTGCCCATAACTGTAATAGGCTGTATTAAGAGTTCTTCCTTAAACCTCTTGATACATTTCTATTACAAAAAATACCTTTTATTATTACTTCAGTTCATTTGATTATCAGTTTGGTATAATTTTGGTAGAATATACAGAATGTCAACATGTAAGCTAAGAGGCTAATCGATTGCCATATTGTAAACTCAATTTAAACTACCAGTGTTTTAGTTCAGTTTAAAGGCCTGGAGCCTGTGACTTTTGAAAAGTGCTCATTGAAATGAAGTACTGGCTATGAAATACAATACACATCAAGGTGTGTCATGTGATGAATGTGAAGTTTACGTGCCTAACTGTAGTTCATCATTTGTGTGATGAGCTAAAATTGACTGAACTGCAAAGACTTTGCAAATGGGGTTATGAAGTGTTTTTGGATCATTATTACATTATTGTAACTCATTACTTTAATGTGACCAGTGTGAATTCAAAATACAACACATCTTCACACAAGGAGAACTAATGCCCAATCAATGTCTTGCCTCCACCTCTGTTACTTTCTCAGCAACTATCAAGGACAATGTCAATTTGCTGTCAGGGTAGCCGTACACACACAGACAGTGAGAGAAAGAGAGAAGGAGAGAGAGAGAGAGAGAGACAGAGAGACAGACAGACATTTCTGCTGGTGTCATTGTCTCCCACGTCTGCAAGCAACCGCAGTCACTACAACAGTGTCCAGTTTCAAAGCTATATCTGTCTCACAACGTCCCTTGGCTCCAGTTACGCCAGCAAGGTCAGACAGACACGCAATGGGAAATGAAAATCATATTTCAGGATCTTCAACTATTAGCTATTTGAGAATTATTGAAATGTTTGGGTGCGTGTGCCATTGAAAAAGAGGGGGAAAAAATGTTTTTTCACTCAATGGACAGTGGGCACAAAGACATGGCAAAACTATGACTAAAACAGTTTTGGCCAATTTATACTTGCAGAGAAGCTGCGTGGTACAGCCACAGGAGGAACGAACCACAGCCCTCTACACAGGCTTTTATTAATACATTATCAAGCCCAAAATGTCCTGAAATGTGCTCTGTATTTTGAATCATTAGTATGTATTTCATATCTTTAGCTTACATGTAGTTGTTGACAATAACATTCATATATGCTCAAGATTCATGTCTGGTGAAGTGAAATAGAGTTTATGACACTGATATTGTGGATTATGTTGAAGGATTATAATCTAATCCTTCAGAGTCTGCTAAAGATGTTATTTCCTCAGTGTTTACATAGATATTGAAACAAGTTCAGACTTGTTAATGTTTCTAAAACCACTGTGCGTTAGGTGACAGAGTGCACAGCTGTTAGTAGAAATACATATCAGTGAAAATGAACATAGGCGCTTTAAGTGTCAACACATGAAGTTGGGCTATATAGATGTGTGTCTGCCTGCATGGAAAAGTGTTTATATATGAGTGTGTTTAAAGCTTTCTGGATACGCAGTCATACCACAAAAAAAAAAAAAAAACACCTGGCAACTACATCAACAAACCATAACCCTTGTGACCCTATGGTTGTAACAGCAACAATTTTTGTAGTCAGGACAACCATGGCAGTTTGCGAGTAGTTTCAACAATAACATTTTTCTGAGTGGTGCAACAGTTTCCTGTTCAGGCTGTATGAGAGAAACATATAGCTCAACTGCTCCTTCAATTTGAAACCAAGTATCAACTAACAGCAAAATCACCACATGGCATACTTCCCTTCATGTGTCAACCCATGTGTGTCTCTGTTAGCAAAAATGGAGCTTTGAGACTGTATTAGGAGAAAGAATCTGGAAAAATCACTAGAAGAAAGGAAAGAGAAACAGAGGAGAAATATGAGGCAGTAATTAGCGAGACACTCGATCTTGCTGCAGGCCTGAGTGAACCAACTCTGAAATGCCTGAACATCAACACAGGCCAGGTTAGGTTGCAGTGCACTCTCTGAAGCAACAGTCTCTGATCTCAACACTGGTGTCTGGTTCCCTCAGCCAAGCCAACACAGAGACAGGCAGATAAACACAGCTAAGAATGACGGGTAAGAATTAGGGAACGCTAGACTGAAAGGAACAAGAAATAGAGAAAGCAGCCACTCAGCTCACTGTTGTGTTTACACACATCTCCATGGTGTCTAAATATGGGGAGCCAATGCACTGTTCTGGTGCTGTGTGTGTGGTTGTGCAAGTGTTTTAGTATTCAGGGCTGTGGGTCATTTTTTTGGTTCCATTTTTTTTTTCTATTGGCAAAGCAGCGGTGAGTAAGCAAACTATCTCTACTGGTGGGACAAAAATAAATCTGTAGAAAAAAAAAAAAATCTTCCAGAAAAATCAGAGCGAAATGAGAGATGGGCTGACTGAAATAAGTAACAATTAGACCTCTGAGCTTTCTTACAAAAAAAGAAAGAAAAAAAAAACATTAACAAATGCGAAACCAAATTCCTTAAGAAAGAGGTAAGGGGAATGGAGTGAGATTACACTTCTCTTTGTGTGGCGTCCAGGAGTGGAGGGAAAGAGAGAGGGAGAGGGAGAGAGAGAGAGAGGGAGAGAGAGAGGGAGGGACATGGGGAAAGGAAGGAGGAGTGGAGAGAGTTGGTGGCAGCTCTGTGGTATGGGGGGAGATTTCGGTCAACTTTGGCAAGACTGATTGAAAGGAGCATAGAAATCCGAGGAGAAAATAATCAAGCTTAAGAAAAAAAAATGCCTGGCTGAAATCTACAGCAAGCTCAGGAGATTTCAGAAAATCTCACACTTGGCCAAAACTCAATTTTTATTATTTTTTTTTTTTACTTTGCCTTTTCAGCACATGTGACAAAATGTCTGGCAGAAGAGTTGAACAGCTTTGTTGAGAGGAAACTGAAATTAAATCTCAACTTTGTAGCTTTTTGATACTCTCAAACATTTTAATGGTTTGCCTTGCAACTACTACTTGTTGATTCTGACACCCACAAATCAATTTTTATCTTGAAATGGCAGAATGAAACTGTCCAATTCCATTAAATTTGGTTTTGGCCAACACCACAGAAAGGCACATATGTCTGACTTCAAATTTCGCTTTCCGTGTTTTCCCAGTTGAAATCAGCTGAATAAGAGTGTCATTTGAGCACTGAATAATAACACTAGTGTGTTGAAGCTCTGAACATACGGTGCATATACAATATCAACTTGGCTAGTTCACTTCCTGCCCACTTAGAGTGAATCTTGATGACAAGTTCTTGGCACCTAAAGTATTCTGCGGTTGCACAGGTGAACCTAAAAACAAAAGACTATGGTAGGCCATGTTTTTATAGGAAGATATCATAATCATTAATAACTCAGTAACCCATGGATACATTTTCATTTTGTCCTATATATTAAGTGTTTGACAACTTGTTAAATTAGATGATTGTAACATTTATAAATGAGGTGCAACTGGAAGAAGAGGAAGGGTATAGGAGAAGAATCCCTTGAATGTTTCCGTGAAAACACATTGAGGTTGAGCAATTAGGCATGCGGAAGTGGTTGATCAATTGATTGATTAACTGGTAGATGGCTGTTGCTTGAACTTAGAAATAGTTTGACAGTAAAATGATTTGAGTTCAGTAATCAAGAGTTTCTAGGAGACAATCCCTCTGATCCAATTTCAGTGTGACATAGAGTAAAGTGAAAGCTTGAGCTTCAGTTTAAGAGTGTGTTAGCCATCTGCGGACATTTACAGCATACGATGGGAACTCTCTCTTAGAATTCTACAATTCGTGGGCCATCCTGACAAACCATCTGAAAAAGTGATTGGCTAGTAAAGATCTGAAGAAAACATTCCCTTTACCTTGTCTACAAAATGCCCGATTGGCTGTGAGCACCACTGCTGAAACATTGTAAATAAGTG
Source organism: Chanos chanos (assembly GCF_902362185.1). Taxonomy (NCBI): domain Eukaryota; kingdom Metazoa; phylum Chordata; class Actinopteri; order Gonorynchiformes; family Chanidae; genus Chanos; species Chanos chanos. The sequence continues at coordinate 43,558,915 of NC_044498.1, read as the reverse complement.
TAACTAAGTTCTGAGCCTTGAAGCCATGTACACATTAAACAGTTCATGTGGTCCGAGATCAAACTTTTCTGAATTTTTTTTTTGTTTTCATCATGGAACTTGTACCAGTTAGACTATGCAATGCTCAGGTGTTTATGGGAGCATCCACATTACATATCAAATGTATCTCATTTCACTGCAGTGCGTAGGATATAACAGAATTCCACAATAAAAGTGTGTAACATTAACTTGGCTTCACTAAAAAAAGAAAAAAAAAAAAATTCACACTCGCCAACTCTATTGGCGTTTCTGTCCGCCAGTAACTATGTCCGTGTGTTACAGTTGAGTCAGGACACGACTTTCATTTTGGCCGGTGGCAGGTCATTTTTTGGCCATTTTAACATTTCCCTACTCTGTTAAGTTGGGAAGATTTCTACCCTGTTGTCCTTGAGTCAGTCAGTACTCCATTGCACATTTTCTCATTTCACACCCACTCTCACCCCCAGCCCCCCCCCCAAAAATGCACTTAAATAAATAAGTCAATCAGTTCTGCACCCCAGTTGTATGCCTTATCTTGCTTTCTAAGTTCTGTTCACTCTAGGAGGGAAGGTCTTTAGCTCTCCCTGTCACTCAACTGAAATTTGACTCTTTTCTTTCCTTTTTTTTCCCCCCACAATCCACTATGATTGTTTTACACTTTCCAGGAGTTACAGCTCACCTTCTTTTTTGGTTTCCAAATTCATAATCAGAGGCTCTGCATCAGAGAAAAAATGAGAGGTGCAATGAGGGGTAGGGTTTCAGGAGGGGATCAATGTTCATTGCTGGTGCTGCTGGAGACAGGGATAGAGAAAGAAATTAAGAAAATGAAGGAGGTCTGAGCAGACTGAACTTTCATCATGTTTTCTTGGCACTCAGTCAGTCTTAAGTGAGGCTCTAAACCTCGCCTCTGCTCAGACTCCGGGGGTGGGCCATCCCACCCCAAGTCACTGGGGGTGGACCGGGAGTACCGTAGACTTTACAGTCTATAAGAGGAACACAATCCTCTCACAACAGATTCTGACCATTATCTAGAGCATGTTTGAGTGGCAGTTCAATGGACCAATCATGGTAGGGTAGTTGGCTCAAATTTCATACCTGGGACTCTTCAAGCTCTTTTAGAGCAGCGTATGTACAAGAGCCACAGCATTATGGTACGGGGGCCGAAGACTGATTGGTCTGCGAGTAGAGAGTCAGTTTTAGAAGGGTGCAGGGCAGTATGCGAAAAAAAAAAAAAAAGTAGAGAAGGAATGCCTCTGTTTTCGCTGAGAGATAGAGATAGAATTCCGCCAACACAGGTTCAAAGTTCAAAGGTCGTAGCCAATTCGCTGTCCCTCTGAGAGTGTTCCAGGTCCATCTGCGCTGAGCTAGGATTGGTGAAAACCAGGCAGACTGTTGTCCGGTTTGGGAGCTGTGGCATGTTGGCGTTAATTTGTTGATTGGCGAGATCATGAGGGTTGGGATGGCTGGCCAGTGATGTCTGCTGCGGCATGGCACTCTTCATCCCTTTGGTGAGACGCTACCATCTGTCTGAGCTACACACATGGGGGTTGGAGGGTAGAGACAGAGTTACTCCAATTATCAGCTCTGTTGTTTCCTAATAAAGTCAAGTTAGAAAACTTTTTTTTAAAAAAAAAGGGGGTCGCCGAGCAACAGTCATGTCAGTGTAGAAATGCAAAAAAAATGATCATTTTTTAAAATAACTTTCAAAAGTTTTGTATTTGTGCAATGAACAGTTTGACATCGTACAACTTACTGCATTATTTTAAAAATCTGAAATACAAGTCTCGCTAGTGCAAAAAATGGCTTTAACATTTTGGGCAAAAATATAAAGTTCATGTCTGTTTCTGCCATACTCTTAGACTTTCACTGTAGCTGCAACTGGTCAAGCTACCTATATTAGAAATGAGTCCTCTAACACAGTAATTCAAAATGAGATGAGACAAGTTACCATCTTACCTTAGGCTATTAAACATGATAGATCTATAGCATCATTTAGCTCTGAGCCGTATTAGACCGTGTAAAATATCTTGGATGCAGTGTAAATCACTCAAATACCCCTCATGGTTGTTGAGCGAAAAAACTAATTGAGGTATTAGCCGTGAGCAATGGTGACTGACTCACGCTGGATTCTTAAATGCAACAAGGTGAAAAAAAAAAAGGATCTTAAGTATACCTGTGATTTCTGTCTTTTAGAGAATGACAGAGAGTGATTTGCAAGATTAACTACATTGAATATTTGACAGAAACATACAAATAGTAAAAAAAATAAAAGTAAAAAAAATAGATCACAAAAGGGGAGGAGAAAATGAATGGTTAGTATGCAATACAAAATACAGATGCTGTTCTACTCTCTGGTTAAAATCTATAAAATCTAAAATCTATAACTTAAGCATTGCGCAATAAAACAGAACAATCTGATATGGAAGATTTTTAACGTCATAATTACTCACATGTAATACAGTTCAGTGTACATCAAAGTAGTGTAGTGCACAGTGCTGTGAGTGTTTAGAAATACAACACAGACTTTGTAAAACAACTGAAAATTTCAGCTGAACGCTGTTATTTCACCACCTACATTATTTCATACTGCTGTGAATTTTTCATATCGTAAAATAAAATCCTTCACCTTCCAGAATAATTAAAATAAATGACTGATACAGATGTAGACTGTATTGTGGGTTTAGGACAGATATGTGTATAAAGAGGCCTAGATGGCTGTTTATGTCGCCTGTCAATGGGAAGCACTGAGGCCATTCAGTTGTTGTGCCTGTCTTCCCTCTTTCGGCATTGTGAATAACGAGACAGAATGAAAGAAGTCGAGTCTGCTGCGCTTGGAACAACAACAGCAGCTAAAAACAGCTAAGGTATCTCCTGGTCGGATGCAATCAATAGCAAGTTAAAAGCTGTGGGGAGACATTTCATTCGTAAGTACTGCTGGGGAAAAGACCCTTTAAATGTCTTATTAAGTGATGGGAAGAGATACCCTGGTCTTTTCAATCAGGCCTCTGACAGTGTTTTAAATCACATATGGCATGTTTCTCACTGAAAAAGAAGAATTTTCTGTTTCCTAAGAGATGCTGCTCTGCCTGACACAAAAGAAAAGGCATGATAGTACAGAGTTCTGTCATACACAATGATGTTTACATGTGCTGGGAAAAAAAAACCCCATTCTTTTCTGTGTGGGGATTGCTGTGTGTGTGTGTGTGTGTGTGTGTATGTGTGTGTGTGTTGTGTGTCTGTGTGTGTGTGTGTGTGTGAGTGTGTGTGTGTCTGTGTGTGTGTGTGTGTGTGAGCGTGTGTGTGTATGTGTGTGTGTGTGTGTGTGTGTGTGTGAGCGTGTGTGTCTGTGTGTGTGTGTGTGAGCGTGTGTGTGTTGTGTATGTGTGTGTGTGTGTGTGTGTGTATGTGTGTGTGTGTGTGTGTGTGTGTGAGTGAGTGTTGTGTGTCTGTGTATGTGTGTGAGTGTGTGTGTGTGTGTGTGTGAGCGTGTGTGTGTGTTGTGTGTGTGTGTGTGAGCGTGTGTGTGTGTTGTGTGTGTGAGCGTGTGTGTGTTGTGTGTCATTCTCTCATGAAGGCTTGACGGTACTGTCAAGTCGTCTCCACCCTGTGCAGTCTGTTGCTAAGTTTGAGAGTTGTTCTGTGTTAAGACCTGCTCATGACGTTAGTGTGTCTGTGTTGTCTGTGGTGAGCCTTTGCCCTTGTGTCCCTCCACACTTTCCCGTATAACTATATTTTCAGGGTTATTTTTGCTTCCTCCTGGGGAGAATGTATCTCTTTAGCAGTGGCCTCAGAAGAGTACACCCAGTCAGCTAATTAGATAGCCGTTATACATCTCTGTAGGTACAAAATGCTATAATATAGCAATGTAGTTAAAAAAATTGCTTACTTTCCTACACAGTGTGAACATGTACATTTCCTGTAAGTCATGCAGAGATGGTAATTATGTGCATTTGCAGTGTACTGTCATAGTATTGCTTCATATGTTTATAACTGAATAAAGGTTTAATATTCACTGTTCACTAGACTTGATAGCTGATGTTTGTGTGTTGATGAAACCTGCAATTGGTGATGAAGCTTGCAATTGTGCGGAGCTTCGATAATCATATTTCTGGTCAATGTCAGGGCCTGAGGTACACTGAGTACAGGGAGGCAGGGCCCAAGGCAGCGTCATTGTCTCTCATTAAATTGACATCATTTCTGACAACCAGAAATCTTTGCTGCTTGGAAGGCTTTTCAAAGTAGGGCTCAAAACCAATCATATCCTGCTGACAAATATCCCTGACAGCCAACCTGCAAGTCTACCAGTAGTCTATCTGAAATGTTTAAAGTTTCAACAATGATTCTGGTTTGTTAACTGCTACCAGCTGGTAATGCGTTGCATATCTTTATCTAGTTACCCAGGTAACTATGTAATTTACACACCTAGAACCTAGCTAATTTCCTTTGACACTGATTGCTTGCTATCAATCCTAAAAAATGTAGATCTTCCGACATCATCTAATTTTTGAAATCTTCATGTTTTGTCACTGTGTAAAACCATATATCACCACTATTTTTCAACTGAAATATGAACTAACTAAAATAAGGAAAATGCAATTAATTCACAGACATAAAGAAAGTAAAGTCATCTAGATAAAAAGAAAGGTCATGATATTGTGCAGTGCAGTACCTTGATGTACATTACATTTCGTCATCTGTATTGCATTTAATATTTGAGCTACAAACCTGTGGCTTACCATAAGCTTTCTGCTCTCAATACCTAATTGATATCACGGCTGACCTTTGGAAATAGTAAAAGTGGCCATATTATCTTTTAATACCATTAAACAACTCAATACAACTGAGACAACTCAATGTCAACTTATTGAAAAACTGAAACCAACCAAGAGCCAGCCAGTTACTACCTTGAGACAAACCTGTGAGCACCTGATTATAACATGAGCTGAAACCATTCTGAAACAATACGAGACAAACTTACAACAAATCAGTCCAGCTAAAGACTGATCTGAAACCTGTGTCTGACCTGAAATAAAGTGAGACAAACCTGAGACTAATCTGAGACCAACCTGAGACCACCCTTGATGTCTCTCTCACTTGTTCTGATTGCGGATGCGCAGGCACCTCCTCTTTAAGGGTGGCTCCAGCTCTGCCGGACCCGTGGCTGTGATTGGGGCAGTCAGGCCGCAGGGCAAGATGGTGGCCGTCTTGTCAGCAGGCTTGGGCACAGGCTGAATGACGCAGCCTGGTTTAGGCATCAAAGGCAAAGCGTAGGCGTGGTCCTCACCAGAGGGTACAGCAGCAGGGTCCTCCATTTTGGCGTCCCCAGCACCCCCTGTAGCAGTTGTCAGTTCGGTCGAGCCCCTCTTACCTGATGTGTCCCACTCTGCTGTCGAGCAGCTGTTCTCCTTCAGGTCTTCCCCCTCCGGCAGCTCCCCACGGGCTGGCTCCTCACAGACTGCTGTAGCCACCCTTCGGCAGGGTTCCACCGGAGGGCATGGTTCTGAAGGTGGTGTCCTAACTGGGCCTTCCAGAGGCTGAACGCTGCCCCCGTTAACAATTACATTGCAAGGTGCAGCGACGCTTGGTTCTGAGGTTGCCACAGAGACACTGCTGTGAAGTGTGGGAGCGGCACAGGTGACTGGCGGGGACAGTGGAGGAGTGGCACTGCAGAAGGACGGGTCTGCACAGGGCAACGTCACAGTGTCCGGTGGACATGCAACATCTCTGTCTTTGTGTGTATCTTGCAGAGGTCCTGTACTGGGACACAGCCTCCTCCCAGCTTCAGACTCAACCTGCCGGATCAAAGTCGACCCAACAGGAGAGGTTGACTCAGGCTCTGCCTTCACCTGAACACAGGGCAAAGCCCTTTGGATCACTTGCTGTTGCCGTGAGCGGCGGTTTGTTGTCAAGTCTATGACTCCATCTGAGTGTGTAGCGGCAGGGGAGCCTGAGAGAGAGTGTCGGGAATTTGCGTTACTGGAACTCTCTGATTTAACAGTAAGATCCACTATATCTGCTCTACCCCGCTCAGAGGGTCCTGAGAGGCCTGGTGAGAGTGTGTCTGAGCCTGACGGACCCTGTTTAGTGTCGCTCCCTTCCCCTCTGGAGGCGCCTGGAGAGAATTGCTGGAGGTCTCTAGAGACACTTTGCTCCCCTGCAGCATTGGAAATGGTGTCATCATTACCAGGCCGATCACCTGACGCTTTAGGACTGAATGGAATGGGTACAGGGATGGGGATGGGCACTGGTAAGGGCACAATGACTGGATATGGCACCAACAATGTAGGCGGGGGCACCAAGGGGGCGAGTGATGGCACACCGAAGTTCATGATGGGTGGAACTGGCAAAGGCCCACCAGGCACCATGTTAACAGGGGGAAAGGGTAGGCCAGGTATGCCAGGGTGTGGGGGCATCATACTTGGGGGGTTCCCTCCCAGGGTGGGGGTTGAAGAGGGATGCACATGGGGGGAGAGAAGTGGCCTGTGCATAGGGCTGGATGGTGGGCCAAGGTTTCGGGGTGGGGGAGGCGCCCCGATGCCTGGGATCAGGGGATTGGTCAGTGGGCTGTTGGGACCAGGGGCATGAGGCGGACGCAGGAACGGAGGGCGAATCTGCTGCATCATCTGGTGCTCCATAAAGAAGGGCAGTGGTACTGGCCCACGGGGAGTCATCACCATTGGGGGGCTACCAGGTGGAACACCGAGTGAAGGGTGCAAGCCAGGCACAGGTGGAGGTGGAGGAGGAGGGGGCGGTAGCGTTGGGCTCTCGTGGGGTCGTGGGGTGGGGATCTTAGCCGAGGAGGAGGACGAGGAAGAAGAAGAGGAGCAGACGGTGCCTGACTCAGATGGCGAGCCTGACGTGGAGCCCGAGGGACCGGGAGCAGAGGTGATACCTCCTGGTGATGGGGGTTTACGGCGCAGCTCATTGAGAGGGGAGCTCCAGGATTCAGGGGTCAAGAGCTGCACTCCAGAGCCTGTTTCTGGTTTGCCCTCTGTGGAAGGGTGGCCAGGATTACACAGTCCGCCTGGTAGAGCTGCCTGGGTCTCCTTGTAGAAAATGTCCATCTTGTATTGATTCAGGCATTTTGCACTGCAGAACTGTAGCCTCCGTTCCCCAGCACCAAAGTCCAAGTATTCCTTAGTGTGACGAATGTGCTTGCACCAATCGCAAACCTGAAAAACAAAAGCACATACACATATACTATACCCCACAGCTCATCATTCAAAGCTGCAATTAAAAATGTTTCTAAGAATTTATCAGCCCTTTCTTTGTACTGCATTCTGTAAAAAGACATTATTTGTAAAAGTAATTTCATTAACAAGACATTTCTGATGGCCTGTGTGCATCATTGCATAAAATTTGACTATTTGTGGGTGTATGTATATGTGTGTGTGTGTGTGTGTGTGTGTGTGTCTCTCTCTCTCTCTCTCTGTGTCTGTGTGTGTGTGTATGTGTATGTCTGTAAGGGCATTACAGTGCTGTATCAACTGCTATTACTGGTATTGCAAATTTGGGAATTGTATCAGTATAAAGTCATTTCAGTCAATTCAATAAAAACAAAAATTGGGAAGTTGTTCAGTGAAATGAATGATTTAGGGTGGATGAATTGAACTATCTACCCTCAAATGACCAAACTAAGCCTGAACTGAATCCCACTTTGATAGAAATAGCAGATAAAGTACTTGGTATGCAGAAGAAACATTGTGGAACATGCTATGAAATATTAACATAATCTCAAGCTTCTTGACGTTTGCACCAAGACATGGAATGCCCATTTTCACCAGTCACTGGAGGTGACATCTCATCTAAATCATCTGCTCCATTTTCTCTCTCTGAAACAAGCATGCACACACACACACACACACACACACACACACACACACACACACACACACACACACACACACACAAACTCAGTCACTTACTCACTCACTCACCAGCCATCACAATCAACAACCATCAGAGAGTGGGTTGCCCCTGGCAGAGCCACAGGGTTAAACCCATAGAACCACAACTAAAAGGTTTTGCCTTCAGGGGTAAATTATGCATATTGTGTGTTTGTAAGAGTGTGTGTGTTTGTGAGTGTGTGTGTGTGTGTGTGGTGCTGTCAATACAAACATAACAAATAAGGTTCCATTGCTGTGGCAACGAAGTGACACTAACAGAGAAGGACAGACACAACATGGTGGTGAGATGGGGACAAATAAAATGGTGCATTACTAGAGGAGAGAAAAAATATTTTCTCCACGGTAAGATTAAGAGCAGAGCTACAATCTAAACAAATTGTACAGGTTTAACCTAGAGACTCCATTCTTATTGTTGGTAACCCTTCCCCCTAGTCTTTCACTCTCCTTTGCTGACTTCTGCTCCCTTTTCACCTACATCACTTTCCCTCTCTTCTTGTAACACCACTCTATTCTCTGACTAAGTTTAGTGTAACCTGTTCAATCAAATACAAATAATTGCCTCACTGGGTTTAGAGTAGAATGTGATCCCTCTTGAGTACACAGTGAGAGATTTGCCTCAGGCCTGATGGGCTGATGACTGAGCAAAGTGTGTGGAGATGGGTTACAACAGTAAGAGTCAGAGTCTCAAAGGGGATAATGAAAGTAATAATCAGCCGTCACTGCTCTCAACAATGGGCATCCATCTCTCTCTCTCTGTCTCTCTCTCACACACACACACACACACACACACACACACACACACACACACACACACACACACATCATTTCTACATTATAATTGGCTGACAACAGCAATCCGCTAGGAATATACTAGGCTCCAGGACTCACGGATACATGCTGCGAGTGTTTCTGTGAAACCTAATTTGACTTCTGTGCTACTTCTGAAAAAAGGTTAACACAGATATCACATTATCCGTTAATGGTTGTGTTGTATTCATAAAATAATTGCATTGTAACTAAACGGATGTTGAGCATTCTTAGGGCCAAATTTGGAAGTAACTTACAAATTCGTATAAAAACAAACTGCTTAGGGTGCTTGGTAGAGTTACATTATGAGTGAGAGGTATTGCTGACTTTACAGCTACCGAATACTTTTTCAAATGCTTACTTTAGCCAAGGAGAGGTTTTGGTTGATAAATGATTGACAGTTGCCAATCATCACTGAGAGCCTTACAGAAAACTTTAAGATACTTAAGAGTTAGAGGTCTGGTCTTTGACAGCTTAAGGGCTTATGACTCAGGGCATGATGGTGGCTTGTGTGGAGATTTTAAATCATAAATGTCTTTTAATTTTATCTCGAGCTTAAAACCAAGACAGATGGGAAGCACTTAACGAGTCGTCGGCTTGCGAGGGAAATTTCACTGCACATTACACTAATGGAGTCCTTTTTTCTTCTTTCTCTCTCTCTCTCTCTCTCTCTCTCTCTCTCACACACACACACACACACACACACACATACTCACTCACACATACACATACACATGCACATACACGTACACACACACACACACACACACACACACACACACACAGATGCTTGCAGTTGGTAAGGTAATTACCGTCATTTATTTCTGCCGTGGCCGCTGAGCTGCTCGCCGTGTCTGTGTGGCGAATGCTGTGCACTTTTCCCATAATTACCTCGCTACCGGACAAAGCGTTAACTTGTCATTTCTCCTGTTTTTTTTTCCCTCTCCTTGTTCACCTTTGACCTGAGGACACACCTGCTTGTGTCCCTGTATGCTGACTAAACTGAGACAGTCATCAACGTATCCTACACTCCTTCAGCACCACAGGGTCTGCTCCCACTGGCTTTATTATGGGTCCTAGAACATTTTTTCCTAATGTATCCATATTTGCTATGCTCCCCGTGGCTACTTTAATTGGGAAACTTGAACCTCAAATTCCTCTAAGTCTAATGCAGGGTGGGTAGATATACACATCCTTTTGTCTGCAAATGACATAGTCCTGAGAAACCCTTCTGTTAGCAGATTTTCATCAAAAGAAGTAATGCAAATCTGTGATCTAGTAATGAATTAAGGATATATTGATCACATTTACTGTTATTGATCATAATTTTTAATGACCTCCGTATGTCAGGTCATTCATTTTTCCATAAAAATCAGTTGATTTTTTTCAGAGTGGAGCCCAGGCTACAGCTACAAAGTGAATGGTATGTTTGGTTGGCCCAGGAAGTTCATATGTGTGGTAAATGTGCGTGTGTGTACATGCGTGTGTGCATGTGCATCTCTCTCTCTCTCTCTCTCTCTCTCTCTCTCTCTCTCTCTCACTCTCTCTCTCCTCACTCTCTCTCTCAAACATACAAACACACACAGAGAACCAATTCAATGCAGAATGGCAATGTTTCAAGCAAAACCATGAAAGGATGTGTGATATATGAAACCTGCTAATTTTCAGGAATTTTTTTTAAGAACCTAAAACTCAAGACTAAATGATTGGAATCATAGCAAAATCAAAACGTACTACGAATGCAATCAAAACATGATTGTTAGGTGTAAGAATTCCTTGACTATCAGTACTGTAAAAATCGTCAAAGTATTTAGATGTATCTGTCAGACTTATTTGCTCTACTTAAAATGTTTGGTGTTTTTTTATTATTTTTTTTTTTCTTAATCTTACAAGGACATCGCTGTTTGTCTTGAAGACAAGCCTGGGCGTTTCCTTAGAAAAGCTGTGCGGCGGTAATTTTTCACCATGGCCGTCCTCGTCTCTCGCCTGAGGGGGAAAAATAATGGCCTCTTTTTATGTAACGGCAAAACAAAAACACTGAACAGAATTGAAAAAAAAAAGAGAGAGACTCAAACCAACAAGAGGAGGAATTAAAAAAAAAAAAAAAGGATGAATGGTAATGACAATCAGAAGGTGAGTGGTCAGAAAAGAAAGGAACAGAATGTGGAACATGCACTGACCTAGAGAGAAACACACATTCCTATTCAGATGTTAAAAACTGTGTGGGTGTGAGAGTGTGTGCGTGTGCGTGGGCGTGTGTGCGTGCACGTGCGCGCGCGCGTGGGTGTGTGTGTGTGTGTGTGTCTTCTTTTGGGTTGGAGCTGGTTTCCCTTTTGAACTGTGATGAAATGCTTATTTTTGTCATGCAGTTGTCCTTCCCAAGGTAACAAAAATGGTATTTGCAACCATGATCGTTAGATTTATTTCAGAGTACCAAAAAAAAAAAATCTAAAAATTAACAAAAAAGTTCTTAAGGAAAGTTAAAGTAAATTTCCCTTCAGATTAGGAACACACAAGAGAACCAAAGGATCTGAACAGTGTAATTACTGTCCTGTCACTGGCATGGCACTAAAACAACCACAAAGTCAGCACCTTGTGACCATGGTGACCGTTACACGCAATTTCAAACTTGAACGAAGGTACTTTAAGGTAAATTAGTTTCGTTTAAGGGACATTCTATAAGAACCACTCAGTTTGAAAAATTATACATTAAAAGTGAATCTTACAGAAAATAACTTTTGTTTTTCAGGTTGGATCTTTTTTATGCAGTGCTCTCTTGTCATTTTATTACACTCATTTATAAAACTTTCAACCTTTTACCAAACTGCTGTTTATTTTCTCAGATAACTTGACGGTAAGCCCAGTAAAGTAAAGGGGCTATTCCCTTTGTTTTTCTGCTTCTCTGATTGTATTTCTATCTGTTTTCTGTTGGAGTGCCTTCGTATTGTCTCTGTCCAAGATATTTCCTGCCAATACCCACCGTTTCACTCTGCTTAATGTCTAAGGCACAACCTGACAAACAGTGTGACAGGTTTGCCTGTGTGCCTATCTCTCTGTCTATGCCCAGTTGTCTGCTTGCCCTTAATAGACCCTGTTCCCCTCTCTCTGTAATAATCCACCCTCTCTAGTGTATTAGACATCTCCTACATTGGCAAGGCACAAGTGTGAATCATCACACACACACACACACACACACACACACACACACACACACACACACACACATACAGGCACTACCCTGCCATTGTTTTAGTGACAATACTTTCAGCTAAGCCCCTGTACCACAACACAACATCCTTCAATCAACACACAAACACACACACACACACACACACACACTCACTCACGCACAGAGAGAGTTAGGGAGGGAGAGAGAGAGAGAGGCTTTTGTGTCATCACCCGTGGTCTATTTTGTGCTGCTTGCAGCTCTGACCCTCTGGCCTTTTGCCAACTCATTTGCATATAGTGCTAATGAGGCACTGGGGCAGAGATGGGCATTGCACACACACACACACACATACACCCAAACAAACATGCACATGTACCCACACAGACACACAGAAAGAGATGGTAAAGCATGGATACAGATATTTAGAGAGACAAACACATCTGAGGACACACACACACACACACACACACACATAAGTGACATCTTTAAAGCTCTAATGAGAGTTTACTGGAGAGATGGCTAGCATGCTGTAGACACAAAGTGTCAAGCCAGTGCAATACCTCAACAAGACTGCCACACTGCTTCAAACTGGATCATTCATACACATCCACACACAGACACATACATACACACATGCCTGCCATAACTCTGGGAACTTTCTGTCAACCCTGCCATATCACACCAGTCTACCTGCACATGAATCATGGGCAATGGGCAGGAAGTAGGAATCTCCTTTTTCTGGAAATCTGGGCACAAAGAGGAATGGTGTGTGTGTGTGTGTGTGTGTGTGTGTGTGTGTGTGTGTGTGTGTGTGTGTGTGTGTGTGTGTGTGTGATTTTTGAGCAGATATTTGCCGTCATACTGTATGTCCCCCATATGGCATCTCAGCTGTCTGTCTGCCAACCTCCATCTGGGCATCTCAAGCAATCCAGGTGTGTGTGTGTGTGTGTTTGTGTGTGATTGTGTGTGGTTGTGTGTGGACATCACCTTGCAAGATGAGATGTGCCTCCCCAAGGACACGGATGGGCAGACATGCAAACATAAACTCTCTACAACGCCCATCCACACTCTCTCCCTCTCTCTCTCTCTCTCTCTCATACGCACGCACACACAACTCCTCCCTCTGTCTGCTCATTAGTCCTCTTTCCCTCTCTATCTCTGTTACTGTCCTTCTCACGCTCGCATATGCAGTAAGTCTGACTTCTACTAATGGATTTTATACTTGTATATTTTATTCATATACAACATATTTTGTAAGCATGTAGCACCAATATTATAGCCAAATAATATTTCATGTTATCATATTTTATGTTCAGACTTTTCTCCATAGCTTTCCTATACTTTAACCACATTAACTAATATAAATCTTGGGGAGTATGTTGTAGTTTGTGGAGTGTGTGTCTGTGTCAAAATTGTCAACCTATGTGCATAGTTGATCATGTATATGTCTGAGTTAAGGTTATGGTCTCTTTAACTTTTTTGTTTTTTCACTGTTTCGTTTTTTCAGGATTTTGTCAGTTTTTGTTCTCTTGGCTGGCAGCTATGAAATAATCACCTGGCAGAGTGAGTCACAACGCCATGGCAACAGTGCTTGCAGGTCTGGCCTAGTAACTGGCAGGTAACACACACACGCATGCACACACACATACACACACACACACACACACACGGACACACGCGCGTGCGCGCACACACACACACACACACACACACACGCACACACACACACACTCAAACGTACTGACTCTGACACAGCTTTCTCACTTCTTGGTGGTTATAAGTGTGTGTGTGTGTGTGTTTGTGTGTGTGTGTGTGAGTATATGTGCCTGTTTGTGTGTATTTTTTCATGGAATGATGGGACATTTGTGCAGGGGTCGCCTGAGGTATTCTTCACAGACACACACAGACGACACACACCATGCTCCAAAAAGAAGCAAAAGAAGCGTGTAACTATATTAAGAGTAGCTAACACAAATGAAATGAAGACTTTTTTTTAAATGAAAGAGAGAATGAAGAAGCCTTTTACATAACTAGCCTTCTCTAAAATAATACTAAAAATCTTCAAATGAGTCAAAATATAATGGTGCGTATTATGGGCTTTGGAGGAGGGTTGGCATTTGTCAACAGATGTGTCAACATCTGCTGTCTGTGTGTATGTGTCTGAGTGTGTGTGCGTGTGTGTGCACGTGTGTCTACTTCTCACATCGCTCATCTTTTCTTGTTTACGGAGCGAGCAGGCACACACACACACACACACACACACACACACAGATCTCCTGGAGGTGGCAACAGACACAGACCCAATGCACCTTGATAGAAAGATTATGTGACAGAAACGCAAGGGTGTAAGAAGGGACAAATGTATGAACAGACAAATGGATGGATGAATGGATGGATGGATAGATGGATGGATGGATGGATGGATGGATGGATGGATGGATGGATGGATGAATGGATGGATGGATGGGTGGGTGGATGGATGGATGGATAAGGAAGAACAGGCTGGTTTTTGAAATGCAGATTTCCCTCTAGGTCTAGGCTGGTGTAAATAGGAGTTAATAACCTCAAACTCAACATATGGTTGATTTTTTTTTTTCACGTCCTTTCTGGCAGGGCTGCATTTCATTCATGTATTATTCTGTTTGTATGCTGAAAAACATGTGGTAATACAATGTAGTCAAATGTATTCATCTCATTCTGGTCAGACTTTTTGAACAGAAGTGTAGTAATTCTGCAGGCATGGGTCAATAGTGAGGATTGACTGACTTGTGACAAGTCTACAAAGAGCAGTAACCATATGCATCCTCTAACCACTGAGGTGCAGTAACTGAGTTTTTAGTGAGTTGTAAGAAACAGAGTCTGTACGTCTCAGGTTTCAGTTAAACTCTAAATTTTTCTTTTTCCCTTCTTTCTGTGTCTCCCATATTCATGTTGTTTCTCTCTCTCTCTCTCTCTCTCTCTTCTCTTTCCCTGTCTTTTGCTTTTCATCAGGTTCCTCTTTTCTCTTTGCTTCCACTGTAAAAGTCTCCTGCATTGGCTTATTGTGCAGGGGAGAAAGAAGAAAGATTGAGTTTGTCAGTTTTCGAGCTGGAGCGATAATTTCTAATTATCCCCACACAGACACACAGAGAGAGTTGCTTTCCTCTCACTAATCTTCTGAAGCTTCTCGGGTGATAACGGTTTGTTTCCTTTGGCACTCTGCACTTCTCTGTGGCCCTTACTAGGCCATGTGGGCTCTCTCTCTCTCTCTCTCTCTCTCTCTCTCCATCCCTCTCTTGCTCTCCCTCTCTTTCTGTGTGGTGTGTGTGTGTGTGTGTGTGTGTGTATTTATTCTATGAAGTAAAAACTGTCTGCTAATGTTCAAAATGGTTCCATGGACAGTTTGCTCTTGTCTTTATAGCCAATGATTTAAATGTTAACATTACTGATGTTGTTGGTAGTAGTGACTCAGAATAGAAAATGATTTGATAAAATCTGTGAATGTTCGCTAAATGATGTGATGAAAGCTCTTATACACAAAAAAAGACCAGAAGAGCATGTATGTGAGAGTATGGAAAGTTTCCTATAGTTACTTCTGTATCAGTATAAACACTGTTCAGTGATTCCTTTGGTTGCTAAGGATTGGTAAATTCTTCCTTATAAAATCATTTGGTTGACATATTCAGTTCAATGGAGATCAATGAGTGTTTTGCTATATTAAGTTGCAATTAGGGGGATTTGAAGAAAGCACCTCTTGGATTGGTTTGTGTGTGAGAGAGGAACTTTGCAACATGACCTTACAAATCAGCAAACATCTAGCAAACATCAAGACAGATGGGCACAGTCCTCCATTTAGCTGGGTGATGCAGCCCATGTTTGTGTGTGTGTGTTTGTGTATGTGTGTGTGTGTGTGTGTGTGTGTGTACACGGGACTAGACCATACATCTCTTCAGCCACACCAAATTCATTCTGACAGAGAGTTTACCACACCTCCTTTGGGAGCTACACATAACAAATTCTCTCTCTCTTTCTCTCTCTCTCTCTCTCTCTCTCTCTCTGTCTCAGAGTACACACTCACACACACACACACACACTCGCAAACAATACACTGTGCTTCTGTATCAAAATAAGAAAAAAGATATGAGTGACATCATTAAAATAAAACTACACATTGCTGACTTATCAAGGTCAACTGCGCTACTTTTTTCTATCAAATTCTAACTGCAACACAGCCACTAAATTGACCTAAGTCACTAGTTTGTGATCAGAAAATGATGGAGCAGTACCACAGGCAGATGAGTAGAAGTTAAAATTGCTTGGTGACATTTTTGGCATGCAGTTTGGAAGTCCAGAATCTCCTGAGACATCAAATGGGATGGTGGAATTACACAGAAAAAACTGAATATTTACTTCACAGTATACAGTCTAACTGACCCTCCTTTACTCATTAAGACTCACACTCAAAAACCTCACTGATGTCTCTCATCACCACACAAGCCTGCACACTCAAAGTCTGGAACCACCTTCCGTGGCATGGGCAAAACCTAAGTTTGGGAGAGGAAAGCCATTGGGGGGGGGGGGGGGGGGGGGGGTTATGATCAACATGGGGGGATACTGGATCGGACCCACTCGAGGCGAGGTTTTAGGGGGGTCGGGTTTCGCAGACAAGGCAGCTGCAGGTATTTACCGAAAGGCGAAGCGGCCGTCGCCACCCACCCCCTCCCCCTCCCCAAACCGTCTCGCCTTTCAGACACGCACAGACACGAGATCCCTCTCTCATCCTGGGCCTGTTGGAAAAACCAGCGGGTTTGTTGTTGCAGTCGACCTTGTGGTGGATATGTTAAAAAAGAGAGAGAGAGAGAGGCGGAGAAGTAGTATCACTTACATGTGCCTCGTGTATGAATGTGAAGGCAGGATATGGAAGGAGTGCAGTCTAAGCAAATAGGGCCTTTTGTATGAGTGTGTGTGTGAGTGTGTGTGTGTGTGTGTGTTTGCCTCTTGTGTCCCCACCTCCATGTTCTATAATCAGTGAAACATGAAAACAGCGTGGTCTGGTTCAGCGGTACTGGGCTGTATAGAAACTTCTCTGAGCTGTTGGTCACACTGCAGCTGAGCAGATGACCCTTTGTTTTTATGAATGTGTATGAAAGTGGTACCTATGTACTTAGATGCTGATACACTCAACTGTGTGTGTGTGTGTGTGTGTGTGTGTGTGTGTGCAACTATATGTCTAATATTGGTGTGAGACTTGGATTCTGGCTGTGTCTGTAAGGTAGGTGTCTCTTTCTTACCCATCCACGTGCACATACACACACACACACACACACACACACACACACACACTCACACCCTAAGCCCTTGTAGTGCCGCCTTAACATAACCTAGTAGTGAACTGACTGTGGAACAACGAAAATTACTTATAGCACCTTTTCTCATCTATGGCCTATGTCCAGTATGACAAATACCTATCGTCCGCAGTACTCATTCCCAAGCATTGGAAAATATGAAAATAAACTAGTGTTTCTACAACCATATCATAATTTAACTCTCTTTCTTTTGATTGTGTATCTCAGCTCCCCTGAAATGGATTCAGTTAGTCAAGGGTTTGTTGCTTCACTAACAGGCTGAATCAGCTGTGTTGGTTTTAGGTTAAAACAAACAGCTGTAATACACTAGGTCTACAGGACTCAAAGATGAGAACACTGAATTAAGGGCTTTTCTCTAGTGTTATATTTCCATAGATCATAAACATTTAATGGTGATTAAATTTTAGCAGGGCCATTAGCTAAAACAATGAAGCTTTCCTTACTTTAGTGTATGCATAGCTTACAAAACACCTCAGTGTTAGAAATGCAACCATATGTTTTGTACTAAAAACAGGTGAAAAATAACAGTTGACAAGTACTTAGTGACATATAGATTTACATTATCTCATGACAAAATAAAGCCCTCTGTTGTGAGAATGAGACATGAGAAATCAAATTTTGGAAAAAAAGTGATGAAAAAGAACTCATTGCAAGACACAGCATCATAACACAAGCTTCCATAATGCATATATTAACCTGCCTGCAACACAAAATCTGTTTTTACATTTATATTGATATGTTTATATTTGAGGCGAGAAACTGCTGACCACACAAGATAGGTTGCTTGCTCTGCATATTCCATTGACTGTCTCTGCTCCCCTGCATTGATTGCTCCCTCTCTCCCTCTCTCTCTCTCTCTCTCCCTCTCTCTCTCCAACTCCATCTCGTATAAGACATGGACTCCAGCTGCTTGTGGAGCGGTTTTAATAGAGGCTCACCCAGCAGACGAATATCACCTGAACAAACTGTCAGTTTTTAACACACACTGATTTTATTGCCTGCTGTGTAGGAATAATTAACATCCTAAGAATGATAGCAAATCTAAATTTGCTTTAAAATGTTTTTTTTTCTTCTGCTAAGGTAGGAAATTAGTGTTAGTTGATTAAAACAACATGAACAACAGGAACAACAAAAAAATGCTGGTTGTTTAATGTGCGTTATATCAACGTGGCACTTGTGGCTGACGACAACCACAGTGAAATTCCTTCTCAGTATCACTTTCAGTGTTTCAGCACTGGTTCTGAGTGATGTCCCTCCCGCTCCAATCACTGATAGCAGTTCACGAAGAGGCTCAAAGCCCGGAGAGGGTTTTTGGTGCCCGAGGAATGCTTTGGAGGCCCTCACTAAACCTTTTGCTTTCTCACGGCAGAGTGACAGTCTGTCACCATCAAATTCTTGAAGTTTAAGTTTTAAGTTTAAGTTTAAGTGCTTAAAGGAATTTTATATGGGGTTCTTCAAAAGCCAGTTTAGAGGGTCAGCATCTCTCAGTAGTGTTGGATTATTGGTATATGTGTGTATGTGTGTGTATGTGTGTGTCTGCATTTAGCTAAATACTAACATTGCGGTGTGCTGACCGATAATGAAATCAAAGCTGAGCATAAGAGAATTACCTCATACTTTGTTTTTGATGTGTTTTGATCTCCTATAAACCTCAGTGTAATGATCTCTTGGGTCAGTTACCAGAAAAAGAGGCAGTAAAAACTTTCACTTCAGAGACAAACATTGCTTCCAAGCTACACCATGCACACTACATCGTTGTACTGGGAGAATGTCCACTAAATGACATGCAAATAATGGTTGATAATTGCCAGTTATTGCAAAAGTATTCCTCATAAGTAAAATACTTTAGCATTTGACCATAACCATAACCTCATCCATTATCTTCGTATGATTTACCTAAAAGAAGGAACTTTCAGTTCGTTTAGGACCAGTATGTAATTACACTGATTATGACTCATGTCACAAACACCTCCGTACGAAACTAGCTATCAGCGCTACCTCCAGTTCACAAAATCCATTTCCCCCCAGGTTGATTCGACCAGAGGTGCTCATAATCTTTAAACTTGTGAAGTCGACAATAAAGATCAGACTGAACGACTGCCAGTACACTTCACTGGACCATTCTAGCAGAGAAAAAGATAAGTCTAAGAACATCTACCTTTTAAACAGCAGTCATGAATATGGGGGAGAGTGTGTGACCGTGAGTATATCAGTTTCACTGCAGGCTACTTGTGCGATGACGGTAAAGTGAACTGAATGAGTTTGGATAACCGTGTGAGTGTGGATAACTGCTAACAGACAACGCTGTGAGGGCCTTGGATAAAGTGATAGAGTCTGGACGAGACATTTAGCTAAAGACAAACAGGGGAAAGGGGTCAAGCAAAATACGGCATACTTACGGTGCAATTCCTTACATATCCAAGCTTAGGTATAGGAGAGAAAGCAAACAATGAATACTTTTCTTCCTATTTTTTAAATGAAATGGCATTTCTTCAAAAGTCCAAGACAATAGTGTATTGCAGTGATTTCTACGTTAAAAAAAAAAAAAAAAAACCTAGATGTGTAGTATATTCTTATTTCTGAGGCCGAGAGCAAGCAAACTATATTCCTTAGGTGGGGAGTAAGGATTTCAGTGATTTTGGGTTCTATATCATATTTTGTGTTATATTTTATATAGACGCTTTTGGGAAAAAAATCAGAAGAACCTTTTTATTTTTTTGAAAACTGGCTCAGTTGCTCATGTACATCTACATTCAAAAGAGTGGACACATCAAATGCTGTGTTGCCAACTTGAAAATTGTTCGTTTTGAACTTTTCTCCAATTTCTCTCCAATTTGGAATTCCCAACTGCCTATCTTTTTTTTTTTTTTTTTTAGACAGCTCTCCCCTTCCGCTTTCCGCGAGGCAGTGCAGTTGAGGTGTGTAAACCGGACACTCTGTGGCCTGGTCTGATGTGTGCAGAGCCATCCGTTGCACCTTTTTACACCACAAACTGTGTGGCATCACAAAGTAATGTAACATACTATGAAGAAAGTACCATTTAAGCAATGATACGCACAGTTACATTGGTGTCTGACTCCCAGTGACCATCAACAAAGCCTTGACAGGGAGAGGCACTGTGTTATTTACCCTACTCAAGGGAACACAGCTAACTGCATCCCCTAGAACCCCAACTATTGCAGCACAGCTGAGATTTGAACTATAACTGAGCAGTATAAACCTCTGCTTGTGCCACTTTGGGGGTCCCCAAAATTCTTCTAGTTCCTGATTGGTCGCAGGGCGTCGTACAATAACACTGTGATTGTGTTTGTGTTTCAAGTGTAAAATACCGTTGAATTTTACCTTCTTCTAGTTCTCTTCTAGTATTTACATTTTTTGGATGATAAATCATACATTTTACATTTTTTTCTATTTCATTTTTAAAGCCAAAAAGTTGCCAAGTTGGCAACACAGATTGCATGCAGGGTTAGTTAGAGCAACAAGGAAGTGATGGGAGACAGAGAGAAAGCTTGTAAACTAGCAGGAAGGGGACAGGGAGAGAAGGATAGCAGAGACAGTAGTTTATTTCACTCTCTCTCTCTTTTATTTTTTCTTTTTACCTTGTTGCGTTTGAAGTAGGCACGGCGGCAGGCGGCAAAACATTTCTCGCTACAGAAGCTCTTGAGCTCTGAGCCCATACTGAGAGAATACCGCTTCACCCCGACCTTCTGACACCATGCACACATGATCTGAACATTCGACACGTCCTCCTCTGAGAGAGAGAGACAGAGCGAGAGAGAGAGAGAGAGAGAGAGAGAGGAAGGGAGAGGGAGAGAGAGAGAGAGAGAGAGAGAGAGAGAGAGAGAGAGAGAGAATTTCACATCTTGAAAACATTTCCACATCTTCATTACACAAATATCACGAAGAAGACAAAGAACCAATGAACTCATAATCATTCTGGACTGACTCAAAAAAAGAACCTATAGTTCTATAGAACACGCTACAGCAATGTAGAACAAATACATGAAACATATTACGTTTAAAATGATAAAGATGTGGAAAAAAATATAAAGAACATAAAGAGATTTTTGATAATTATCTGCTTCATGCAGTATAGTGTAAATGTATCGTTGCTGTACAAAAAGATTTAAACATGTATATTTTAAAAAATAATTGAGCATTACAACATTTTTAAAATATTAAAACATTTAAACATTTATTACACTGAAGAAAAACATTTCTTGCTGGAGGAAAAATAACTTATAGCTGTCATTTTATGAATTATTAAGGAACACATTTTTTGATTATTATTCAGAAGACACTCACGTTTCTTTGAAACTCAAGACAAATTATTATTTATTTTTGTCACATGATTATTTGATACAATACTGATGATACTAATGCTGAGCCAAAAACGGAAGCGGAAAAAACAAGTGTCTTTTTGAATTTTGTCAATATTATTGTATTGAAACTTCAGCTATTATACATACACAGTGATCGCTGTAAAGCTGCTTTCGGACCATTTTGATTGTAAAAAGTGCTATACAAATAAAATAGAATTGAACTGAATTGGACAGTTCCTTTCTTGGTTTTCCATTTCCAGTCAAAGGGCCATTGTAAGCCAGAGAGCTGCTAGACACAAGCTGTGGAAAACAGGCATGCTGGGGCTTTGGACAGGGCTAATGCTGGCTTAGAGACACTCTGAAGTCAAACATGATTGGTCCCACAGGGGGCTGTGATGGAGGTGTGACTGTGCCTACCCGCCTCCCCAAAAAACGATGACGGACGCAGCCCGTTACCACAGTAACAGCCCATCACAGACAGGAGGGCAGGAGAATGGCAAGGCAGTGAAATCAATGATGTGTGCTCTGCCTTGTGGGAGTGTCTGAGTATGTGTGTGTGTGTGTGTGTGTGTGTGTGTGTGTGTGTGTGTGTGTATATATATATGCATGCACATGCTTTGTGATGGTGAGAGCCTGATCAGCAAGTGTTCTGTCAAGGGGCGTGATCCATAGCCTATGACTATGGGCGTGATCCAGTGCCTGTGCCTGTGTGTGTGTGTGTGTGTGTGTGTCTGTGTGAGTGTGTGTGTGTGTGTGTGTGAGAGACCGATGAATGTGCTGCTTAGGGTTGTGCTTCAGAGCCCTCAGAGTGTGCATGTGTGGACACATGTGTTTGTGTGAGAGAGAGAGCAAGAGAGTGCAGGAATTTCTATCTCTCTCTTTGTCCCTGGGTGTGAGTGTGAGTGTGCGTGTATGTGTTCACCTTAACAGACCAGTGCGTGTGTGCTCCCAAAGAGTGTGTTCCAGTGGTGATTAAGAGACAATATTGTGTGTGTGTGTGTGTGTGTGTGCACATGGATGTGGGTATGTGTGCATGACTGTTAAACCCAAGGCAAGACCACGGAAACATTTACAGTGAAGATTCATCACTCTGTATATGAAGGTGAATGCAATTTATCTCGAAGACCAAGAATGCTCATACAAGCATCGAGTTACACATTAAGATCCATTAGAGGAAAGTCAAGCACTACAGGTCCAGCATCAAGAAAAGCTACACACATTGGATACTAATTAATTTTGCCTATCCCTTATGCAAACCACATTGTACAAATAAAGTTTAACTGAATTAAGTCACTACAATCACATAAATTACCATCCAAATGTTTTGCCAGAATACTTTAACAGATAGTCTGAGGACCAGATTGGACCGATGAATGAACCCATCCCTCTTTTCTCTCTTGTGTCCCACAATCATCTACTGCAGTGAATCAGACACCAGCTTTTTTTCAGGGCCACTCTTTGTTATGATCTGAGGCTATGACCACAAAGACACGTGGTTCAGTTTGACCGCGGACGTTCCGCAAGACTCTCATTTTGTTCCTCCTTTTCCTCTTTCATCCGTCTGCCACCGTCCCCCAACCCCCTCACTCGCTCTCATCCCCCAGGCCTGACAACCGCCTGCCACTTCACATCACTCCACCTCCATCAGAGGGAGAGAGAGAGAGAGAGAGAGACAGAGAGAGAGAGGGAGAGAGAGGGAGAGGGAGAGGGAGAGGGAGAGGGAGAGGGAGAGAGAGAGGGAGAGGGAGAGGGAGAGGGAGAGGGAGAGGGAGAGGGAGAGGGAGAGGGAGAGAGAGGGAGTGAGAGAGAGAGAGAGAGAGAGAGAGAGGGAGAGGGAGAGGGAGAGAGAGAGGGAGAGGGAGAGGGAGAGAGAGAGAGAGAGGGAGAGGGAGAGGGAGAGGGAGAGGGAGAGGGAGAAGGAGAGAGAGAGGGAGAGGGAGAAGGAGAGAACACCACGACACAGAACATCCCTCCCATCATGCATTCTGACAGCTCTACGCCCACGGCCATGGGGAGGGTGGAGGCACCGTCCCGCAGGGGGGATTTTGCCGACCCGCCAGAAAGGAAAGATGGAGACGGGGGGGGGGGGGGGGGGGGGGGTTTGATTGCAATGTGCACATGACTGTTAATGTCCTATGAGGTATACACAAAAATGGAGCAAGTGCCATAGATTAAACTTAGCTTGTGCAGTACAACTATCTGCAAATGTGCACTAAACTTTCATAAGCAAATGTTCATTATCTGGAGTAAGTGTCTTCAGTCATACATATGATGATAACTCATGCAGTCAGTCCATTTTTATTACTGACATGATGTTTCCGTGATTCTGTTTTATATTGGTTCAGGACAATGGCGGAAACACCATTCAAGACATTATGTTTTTGTCATCAATGGCTGACTTTTCTGGTCCTCAAAGATCGTTAATGTTTATAAATACACTAATGAATAAACATTAACAATGTTTATTAATTAGTGAGGAGCAGTGACTCAAATTTCACCCTCAGAATACCTTTAGCCCCAACAGATCCTTAAGTTTTAAATTGCTTTTAGTGGGATTTTGGACCATTCCTACTACAGTTCCTAGGTCATAGTTTGCCATAGTTTTATGAGTTTCAGTAAATATGCTGAAAGGCTTCTATCAGTCAGCTGTAATTCAGTTTTCCTTGTCTGATGTCTGCCATCCCGGTTTTTAAAACTGCTCCCTGGGACACATTCTGCACACATCTGACACACCTGCAATTCAAACACCAACTATTTGATTTCTTTCAAAATCATTTAAATCTCCATGAGCCTTTAGACAAACACAAATTAAAGTTTTGATTTTATTAAATGGAGCTGTCTTTTATAACGCCACCATGTATAACAGGCATTGAGTTTAAAAAGAAACTAGATCACAGCCCTTTTAATCTGTGATTTAGTACAAAATTCACAACATTTTACTTTCCATGTTTCCATTATTTTGACTACCATGTTGTATTTGCCTGTCTGTGCCTGTGTATGTAGTCACGTGGGTGCCTGTAAGCATGAATATGTTTGTGTGTACTGATTAATTGTTGCTAAGGACTTGGCTTTAATATGGGTTCATTAAGCAGGTGATTTAGTTCAGCCTCACTTACAACCAGGCAGGTTTCTCCGTCTCAATCCATTTCCTCCTCGTCTTTCTCTGTGTGGTGAGAATTCCTCCACAGAGAGCCATCATTGTAACTCCCAGTTATGGCACTCTAACGACCCATTGTGCGTGACGGGTAGACCTGTGCATGCCCATTAGAGTTCACCTCTCCCCTAACCTCCTGATCTGTTCGTGGGCTGGTGGGTTGCAGACCTCTCTCTCTCTCTCTCTCTGTCTCTCTCTCTCTCTGTCCTACCATTTTCCCTTTCAGTCTTTTTCTCTCTTGTTAAGCTTAATGGGTCTTGAGTGAATTCTGGTTGGGAGCGAAGACTAATTCGCAATTACGGTGGAATAACTCCCACGTGGCCGTGTGATAGCTTTGCAGACACAGCATGCATATTTTATGGGGCTTGACATGTTTGACTGCTGCCCCATGCCTGCTGCCTTTCAGGAGAAGAGGGGAGGAGCAGGAGGGGTAAAGCGTGGTTGGGAAGAATGATTCCACAGAATACAATGACTAGTAGTTAGTAACTGACTGACGTATATTTATTTATTTATTTATTCTCTTTTTTTATTGCAGCCATTCATTTAGAAAAAAAAAAATCTATTTTCTGTTATAGAAGTCATTTTTAAGCCTTCACTGCATGTGTTGAAACAATTATGGTTTGGTTCAGCTGTACAAAATACATTAAGTAAACTAATAAGAGAAATTGTGACAAAAATGAAAAATTGCATGTGGTCTCATGCGTCAGCTGTGATGGCTTTAAGGAGCAAAAGACATCACTCAGGAGCGCTGCATCTGATATCACGCTGTGAACGCAGTTAACAACAATTCAATAGTTTTATGGTCAATGTGTGTCTCTGACTTAACAGCTCTTAAAAACTTGAGCGAATGAGTCTAGAAAATATAGATGACAACGTTCACAGGTCTGCTATCTCACAGGGGAAGAACTCAAGCAGTCTCAAACTTCTGTTGGTAATTACCCAAAAGATTTTCGCAGGCATCTGAAAAAGACACCATCATTAGCACCGTAAACTACACGGTGCAAATCCTGAAGTTCCCATTAATGGAGATAAATGCGCTAACGCAGAGAAGATCACTAACTCTGTAACTTAAGAGATTGTTGGCTGACAGAGAAAATGGCTGCCGTGGTGGCCTGTTTGCTTTTTTTTTTTTTTTTGCTTCTCTCTGGCCAGGTCCTCTGCACTTCCTCTGAAAGTATTATGTTCATACAAACAGTGAGTGAAATCTGTTAATTACAGCTGGGCTGCTTCTTTGCTGGCATACCTTTACTTCAAAAGCCTCTATGTGCTTCTGCAGCAGGCAATATGAATAATTCAACAGGGGGGTGGGGGAACGTGTGTGTCTGTGGTGGGGGGCGTGGGGTTTGAGGGACTCAGTGTTGCCTGGTGCTGCCAGGGTAGTTAGCAATGCTGCACCATCTGTTTCCTGCTCTGAATGAGACACACACACACACACGCACACACGCACACACACACACACACACGCACACTCATAAACATACACGCATGTTCTGGGCCAGGTCAAGCCAGGCTGGGGAAGCACCTCACGGGTATAGCTGACATGCGCTAATCTGTTTCTGTGGCTGTGGCCCATGGGCGGCACAAGTAGGTCCTCTGTTCTGTGTATGATGGCTGTGATTTTCCAGCATGAGATTGAGATTCTGACTTGGCAGTGAGGGAGACAGCGGAGAAACCATACACCAGGAGTGTGACTGAACTACTCCACAACTCACCTACACCTAGCAGCTAATGAACCTCCAAACGTCCATGCACCGTGCTGTATAAAAGAACGACGTTCCGAAAGCCACTGTAAAATGGAAAACGTCTACTAAATTTCACATGGTGTAGGGAATTACTAGATTTTGGTCAAAGGAAGATCCTAAATGTCTAATTTGACATTTACTGCTTATTGCAGGGCATGAGAGAGAACTTTAATCTTCCAGAGTTGTCTTATTTTTTGTATCTACAGTTAATATCATCAGTGTGTGCCTGTAGTGGTTAAGAGCAATCTTCACTCAAATTGCCCACAGTCAGGAATGACTTATACTGTCCTCACAACACAGTGCTCTCTGACATTTCTAGCCGTTTCATAGAAATGTTAGAGATACCATTACCTGTTAATTTGTTGTGGCCTAGGGACTTTCAAAGTTTCAGATCCTAGCCATATTGCGATGCAGTCTGATTGCTCATCAAGGAACCTTTCACGTGAATTAATGCGTTACAAACCAACTCATGGAGCTTAAACTACAGCCTAAGGACAAAATCAAGTGGGAATTACGCCATGTCCTGGCATCTTCTGGCCTATTTTTTTTGACTGTCATTTTCTTAACATATCATACAACTTATGGAAAAATGCGTGACTCGTGAAGGACGAAGCATGTGTTAGCCTCACTAACCTTGACCAAGGCGACTGCTATATGAAAGGAAGATTTTGGGATCGCAGATCACTAGACATTCCAGATAAGCAGAAAAAAAAATTGTTTAAAAAAGATAGTCAAAGAGAGTTATTCAGTTCTTTGTTTGGGTCTTATGCCAAATACCTATGGCGTAGGCCAGTCTTCCTGATTTGTAAACACTGGAAGCTAGCCTTTGGCGGAATCATCACTGTACAGCTAGCCTGAATAAGGCTCACAATAGCATAGTGTAGATTGATTGCATCCCTGGTTGCTTGAAAGACTTTACATTGAATAGAATTTTCAGCCAGGACTACACACCCTCAATGGAACTCGCAGCTTTTAATTGACTTGTTTGAAAATCAACTGTGTATCATTTTCCACACTTTAAAACTTAGTTTCCACATTACTTTTCCACATTTGTCCTTGGAGCAGACTAATGTAAAGAACCTGTGAGTATTTCATCACTGATAAAGAAAAGTTGATGAATCTTAGGTAACTGAACCATTGGCATTATAAAATTAACATCAACTGCTGAGGACAAAAACGAGCAGAATTCAGCTGTAGACATGACTCAATCTATTGTTTTGTTCAGCGCTTCATTAACAGTTTTCTGTATTTACCTTGGAATTAGTCCAATGCATGGCACTTCGAGTTTTTTGTTTATTTGAATTTAATGAATATAAAAAAGGAAAAAAGAAAAACATTTAAAGAATGACTCATTCTTATTTCAGATGCTTAACTGAGTAAATGGACAAAGCGATTTGCCTCACAATATAAGTTGCCTTAGGCAAGCTCAGGTTAGCCTAGCTTACAGTATGCAACGACCACCGCATCGTCCATTCATCATAAAAAAAAAAAAAAAACGAACAAACAACACAGAAGCACTTCTGATATTTCTCTATCTTTATGATTAAAAAAAAAAATTTTCAAAAGAAAAGTTGTGTTGAAGCTGTATTTCATGATCAGTAACAGACAAAACTGAGTCCAAGTGAAGACAAGTGTGATTCCACTGCAGCTTGTGGTGTGTGTGAGAGTTTTATATGCAGTCTACAGAGTGTTTATGAGGCACTTAAGTAGGCACAGAGTGTGTGTTTGTGTGTGTGTGTGTGTGTGATGCGGAAGTGTGTTATGTATGTCTAAATACGTGTGAGGCATGACTGTAATTGAAGTGTTTGAGAGGTACATATGGGTATGAGAGATGGATATGCATATTTGCGTACGAGAGTGTATATGTGTATATAATTATGTGAGTGGGTGTGCATGTATGTGTACAAGTGTGTGTGTGTATGCGTGTGTGTGTCTGTGTGTGTGTGTGTGCATGCATATGTGTGTGTGTCTGTGTGTGTGTGCATGTATGAGTATGTGTGTAAGAAAATAATCTCTCACCTGCTGGTGGTTTGATGAGTGGGGGCGGGATCAATGGGACAATGATTGGCATGCTCCCATGCTCTTTGGCAGAGGGAGTGGAGGAAGATGTGTTGGCAGAGGACTCTGCCATTACACCATTACGTGGCGTTGGTGTAGACCGGGAACTGTTGGCGTGAGGAGGCGAGGCAGCACTGTTCTCTACCACAGACGTTTTTGGCAAAGAGTTTTCTACAGAGGAGAAAGAAAAAGAGAGAGAGAGAGAGAGAGAGAGAGAGAGAGAGAGAGAGAAGTGTTGGCTGGTGAGTGGGGGGTTTTTGGTTCTATAGCAGTGCTTCCTACGGCTGGGATAAAAAAAGGCGCTTTGAAACCACCAACCTGCTGACAGTTGAAGTGCAGAAACAATTTTTAAAACATGACATTGCATATTGAAATTTAGCACACGTAAGACAAAACCTGCTTCTCATATATAAATGTTTTGATATGCCTGGAAGTATGTTGCTATGTACTTAACTTAGTAGCCTGCTTAAATAGCACTACGCTGAAATATGTTTCTTTGTCTGAAATTTAGTTGAACATAACTGCACTGGACAGAGATGAATTTGATAGAGTGGAATTGAACTGAGCAGAACTTGGCTGGCGGCGTTCCGCTGCTTGGGACTGCCCTTCTGAAACTCCAGTTTAGGCACAACTATTCTAGCTCCCACTATGCTGTGACTGGTGTCTATGCAGGCCCAGCCCTGTGACATTTCAAATGCATACCATGCAAGTTTGTTTTCATATCTAGCATGGCAGCAGACTTAACATCAACAAACAGAGGCAGACGGGGTCCAGAGAAGCCACGGCAGCACCGCAGTGCAGACCGCTGTCTTGCACAACAGACTCCATTAACTGCAACCTGCAATACCAAGCATAAGATTTCTGAATCCATTATCAACAGATTTCCAAACTCATTTATCATTGTAAGTCCATATGTACTTTGGAAAGCGGGTGAGAGAGGAGGATTTATGATAAAAATGAGTTAATTAGGTTTTGATTGTCTCTCCTCTAATCTCGCTACTTCCAGCCACGTCAGTGGACAATAGCGAAATATCATAATCTGCGGCAGCGGATTTGTCTGATGACGGAACGTAATTACGGAAAGAGGGAAATGATTGCAGGGCCAGGAATAGCGAGTTGGTAGCAGACACAAAGCATGGCCTTCTTTAAAGTGTAAATCTCCTATTCGTTTGAGGAGGGGGGTGGGGAAGAGTAGATGGATTGGACACATGGACGGGAGAATTAACTTGTTCATTGTGTCCGCATCTAGTCCTTCCGATCCTCGCGGGCCAGGGGAAGACGCTTGACAATTTAAGTCACGATAATTCCACAACTTTGGGGTATCTGGGGGATTGCTCAAAATGAAGACCAGGTTAAAGACCATTGGATTCATGGGAATATCCTCCCAGGAGAACAATGCTGAAAAATTCTGGCACTTAACCCGGTATTCTGTCTTTTGGCACCCATGTCTAATTTGAAGTTCTCTTCAAATTAGCAAGTGTTTTCCAACGCCGGGTGGTTAACTCTGTGGATAATTCTGACGCCGTCGGCATTAGATGTTTATCAGGGGAAAAAGTGAATGCGGTAGCCGCGTGAAACCTCTACACAAAACTGTTTTTTTTTTTTCCCAAAGATTTTGTAATGCGCGTCATTCCTTTTCTTGAAATTTAAAAGTAGGTGAAACGATAAATGTTTTGCAGTTATAATTTCAACTCTTTTTTTCCCCACACAGCTCACTGTGACCAAAATCTGTTCCTCTTGTGATTGGTTGACAGTGTGACAGATGTTTGTTCAGACCCACCTTTCAGGACTGAGATATGCTGGCGCACATCCCCATCGGGGTAGTTTCGTATCTCGAGGTCGTCGGAGTCACGCAGCTCCACTTTGTCGTAACCATACCAGCCCAGCAGCTCATTCATCGTGTTCTCAGCAAAACTCTATAAGAAACAGACCACTAACATTACACATTTTACCCATTAATAACATTTATATTCACTGTAATGTTCACTGTTGTTCAGTTTTTCTTGTCCATTTTTTTTTTGCCATGTAATTCAAATCCTTGAGAGCAAACAGACACACAAATCTGCAACTTGCTGTATTTTGAGCAAAGTTGTAATGAATGAGAGAGAAAAGGTATTGCATGGAAAACTTTGGGGGCAAAAATCCTGCATGAGACAATGACAAACATGTACTCCGTGAGAAAAACGAATAACAGACGGCCATATGCGTTAGATGTGTATGCCAAAACGCTACTCCTTTTAATACTCTTCTGCTCTTACCTACCTCATTACCATAAGACTAGACACATACAGTTATAGCTGCATCAGGCAATGGAATCTTTTAAAGATATAAACAAAGACTAGAGTATGCATGCACTAAGAAATGTAAGTTCCTTAAACTAAACAGATTATGTAAAGAGGATACAGGTGTCTGTCAGCATGTCACATATGTCTAAAAATGACTTCAGGACATTTTAACTGTTCAGCTGTGTTATTACACAACATTCACAAAATTCTTAATTGTCATCCACACTTGATGAACACACAATGGTTACCACTGTTTTTTAATTGAGTCATAACAGAATTCCATGTTAAGGGTGAAACTCACCTCATTTTATGGTGAGTTTAGTGCTTCATTATTTCAAGGAGCAGTTTTTTGCTTAATTAAGTACTTTTCGGTTCATTTAAATCACTCTTTCTCAATTCTGTCCACAGGGACCTCAAGCTGTTTCACATATTTAACAGTTCCCTAAAACCTCATTCAACTTGTCATCTGGTCAAATATGTGAAATGGCTGGAGGTCCCTACTGAGAAAAAAAAAAAAAAAAACAATTCCGAAAAACACTAATTTGTTTTAGGATGAAATCACAGCATGTAACAGAAGGTATATCTGAGGTTTCAATTACTGACACAATGCTCCCATGCTCCCAGCTGCTAACACACTAAACCTCTTCAAACATGCCGGGGGTTCCCGTTTCACACAGATACATTTAGGTGTTGCCGCAGAACAGTCAGTGTTCAGCATGCTTTCAGTAAAGCCAAAGAAAAATGGACGGCAAAAGCAAACCGTACGTTTTCGAAGACAACCGGCCTAAAGATAACTGATGTACACGGGGACTACAGTTTACAAAAAATATATATATTATGTTTTGGAGGGTGACATTTCCAAAACGCTCTCTTTGACCACAAGAATGATAAAAGAGTCAGTGTTTGCTAGGCAGCAAGACACCACACAAACTCTTAAAGTAGGAGAATAGAATAGAATAGAATAGAATAGAATAGAATAGAATAGAACCCATGCAATTCTCTTGCCATACTTTTTAGCTCTTACTCCACCAATACCCTGAAAAATCCCAAAACAGATCAAACAACAATTTTATAAAAAATGATCAGCCTTACAATACATTGGAATTCACTGTTCTTA
Organism: Chanos chanos; assembly: GCF_902362185.1. Taxonomy (NCBI): domain Eukaryota; kingdom Metazoa; phylum Chordata; class Actinopteri; order Gonorynchiformes; family Chanidae; genus Chanos; species Chanos chanos. The sequence goes on along the minus strand of NC_044498.1, from coordinate 43,526,991 downwards.
CCAAGCACAAGCACAGATGATTACAAGTCCTTTAGTATGTCACTTGTCAATTTTACCATTATTTCCTGCCATGCAAATAAACTTCATACGTAGGCGTGTCAACCAAGAAACACAAAGTATTCCCGAACAATGCCGTCTTGTAATCAAAAACACTCATAATCAGTTGGTAGCATTAACACAAACTAATAAGAGAAGCATGTTTGACTTCTCTTTTATTTTTAATTCTGCTAAAAGCGTTCCTCAACTTTTACAACACACTCTAACAAACTGTGTTTTGGGGGGGCTCACCATGGAGTAGGGCGAGTTGCCATGGAGATCACCCGCCTCGCCCGCCCATGGGTGGGCCCGCTCAGCCCGGACCTGATGAAACATGAGTCATGCTGTTACCTTCACACAGTCACCTGTCAATTACACTGACACACTGTCAATCAATCACCTCATTTCACACTGTCAGTCAATTACCTCATTTCACACTGTCAATTACAGGGCAATTCTTTCAATCTCACACCAATAAACATGCCATATTTATCATCCTAAAGTACTGACATGTTACTTTCATTTCGAGCTGTCCATCAAACCCTCGTGTCATGGATAAAATATGTAAGTCGGGCCCTATTTAGACACAAACCCTTGCACATCAGAACAGGCAGTAATTCACAGCACAGCTTCTATCATTTTACAGTACAATCTTAATTTGATGTATCTATTTTTTTTTTTTTTTTACCATTTTAAAGTTACGTGCACATAAGAAGGATGCATAATTCTGATTTACGAACAAAATGCCTGGCACCTGCACAGGTACTGGAACTTTCTGTAGACAATCGTTTTTACCTGACTCACCTATGGGATAAGAGCTCCAGGACAGTGAGGAGGCAAAGGACTGCCCTATGCTCCACAACGGTCAAGACACAGGAAGCATACGAGACTGAGAGCATCAGTGAGTCATGTTGAATCATTATTATGTATTCATAGCCTGACAGCCTATGAAGTGAAAACAGATTTAGGAAGCCTTCTTAAGTGGATACCATCCAAAGGACACAATCATAGATTACAATCTGGAACAGAGCAGTAGTGTTCTGCAAATTCAAATTAACATCAGAGTTTGGTCAAACAGATGAATGAAATGAACATGTAGTTCTCTCTCCTTGTCCCCTTTTCCCCTATTCTGTGATATTTGCCATCTCCCACCACTAGATGTCTCTGTTCTGTGATAAGCTAAGTATCTTGGTGACTGTGTTTAGTTTTTTTTGAGTTCACCAGGTCAGTTACGACATATGCCAAGACCCGAGTATAATTTCACATCACCTCCAAACTGGGCTATATCAGCAGGTCAATTTCATAATCTATCAGATATAAATTCAGATTAAAAGACAATCACTGTCCCAAAAGCAGATCACCCTGACTAAGAGAGACCAATGTGAAGTCATGGTTGGTTCGTTGTGACTGGAAGCCTTTCTATCTCCTCAGAACAACTCATGCTGTGAGTACTTTGAATGATTTCAAATATATACATTGTCGCAAAACATGGTTACAAAACCCCCTGAAATGAGAATGTGTGGAAGGGACAACTTTTTTTTGTATCACAGGAGCGTTGCTTTCATGTAAGGCTTTTCTTGTCTTCCTGTTTTAGGTTATTTTTCTCTGTCTTTTTCCAGCTGAAACCATTTTGGTGCTGAACCTGAAATGGTCAGGACTAAACAGAGCAATATGCAGGATTAGGACCCATTTCAATAATACATTATTCATTAAAATATGGCCCATGCTTTGATGTAAAGGAAACTATTTTGAGGATGATTTAGAAGGGCTCACTAAAACTAACTCTCTCTCTCTCTCTCTCTCTCTCTCTCTCTCTCCTCCTTTTTCTTTCCCTCTCTCTCCCATTCCTACTCTCCACTTTCATGAGCTGCCATCAGGATTGAGTTCCACTCTCGTTATCTCTCCAACTTACTGGAAGGAGGGCCAGCGAGAGAGGGAGAGAGAGGGAGAGAGAAAGCACTAGCAAAAGGGCCATGGAAAGTGTGAAGCTCATAAATTGATGAAACGTAAATATATCACATATAAATACATGAAAGCTAAATTTTATATTCTGACCGAACATCTCGTTTGTGTTTCCAGCTGTCCATCTTTATACTTTACACACCCCATGGGACCGCTAGTGTAGACCCTCTAGAAGAAACATTTACTTTATTGATCTCTCCATGTGCTTCATGTAAACTGTTGCAGCACCTATCTCTGCTGTGTTTGTTTGTTTTGTCTTTTTCACAGTGCATTCCCTGGCAAGCCACAAAACTCAGATTAACCTGAAGGGTTCTTTCATGATTTAAAACCCAAGATTCAACCACCAGTCATAAGACATACAGATGCAAAGTACGGTAGTGAACAAAAGCGGAGAAATGGAATCAGATCCTTCACATGAGTCATACTCACACAAGTTTCAGAGGGACATTATATGTGATTAAACGTCCACCCAATTGTTTGCATAGGGTAATGGCCGCCTATGTCTGCACACGATTCATTCAGACCAATTTGTCATTCTGAAAACAGACTATCGTCACAAACCATTGTCCATATATCTTTAAAACCCCACGACACCCTTGTATCAAAAAACGTTGTTTTTTTTTTAATGAGAGTTTCTGAACGAGTCCCTCCCTCCCTCTCTCTCTCTTTCACTGTCTCCTCTCTCACTCTCCCTTTCTCATTTTCTCCTTATTTTACTTTGTCTTGGAAAATGGTAGTGGTTGTGATGGTGGCGGTAGTGGAGGTGGTGGAGAGGTGTGGAGGGGCGGGAGGAGACAGAACTGAACACCGTGTGGGCAGAAACCGGAGTAGGTCACAGTACACCATGATAAAATTCCCTAATCCCTCCGCCAAGTTTCCCCCACGCTGGCCCTCCCTCTGCCTTTCCAGCTCTCCACAGCCACACTTTTCCATTCCCTTGTTCTCTCTCTCTCTCTCTCTCTTGCTTTCTCCCTCCCTCCCTCCCTCTCTCTCTCTCTCTCCCTCTCCCTCTCTCCCACTGCTCCGCTCCTCTTTCATTTACCCCTACCTTCCTTGATATCCGATCCGGTGCAGGCTCTCGGGTTACCGTTTTTACAGCTTAGGCCGCCTATTGCTGTATACATTCCTTTCTCCCTTGCTCCAACAGCAACCACCACCCCTCCTCTCCCCCCCACCCCCCCCTCCCTCTCTCCGTCGCCTGAGCCGATTACTTACCTCGGCTTATTTTACCACACTGCACATGAAAGCAGTGAGAGATGAAGGAAACACTGTCAGCCTGTTGGGTCTCTCTGAGGTATGATCCCTCACAAGGCCACATTGTGTGCGCTCTCTCTTCCTCTCTCTCTCTCTCACTCTCTCTCTCTCTCTCCCTGCCTCTATCCTCCTCTCTCCAGTTCTTTCTTTATAAACATACTATGAAGCAAGAAAATTTGTCAAACTACTCTTCAGAAAAGTGTTTGTGTGTGCGTTCACGTGTGTGTGTGTGTGTGAGAGAGAGAGAGAGGGAGCGAGAGAGAGAGAGAGAGAGAGATAGAAAGTTTGAAGGAACAGTTGATATTGGATGGAGCACTGGGAGAAAAATGGTCAGCCCTCAAATCCCCATTGAGACAATGAAGGAAATTTAGAAGGAAATAGTTACAGCAAAGTAACAGCAAATGACAGGTGAGCATGGAGTGATCTGCATGTTAATGTGTGCAAGGGGATGTAGGGTGAAACTGTCAGGAGACAGACAGAGGGGGGGGGTATGGGGGGGATAGAGGATATAAACTGTATTACCAAACAAATAAAAACATCCATAATAAATTTTCATTAACAAGATCTCCCTCTACAGACACCTGTTTCTCCATGTTCTTTTTGGTGCATCACAATTTGGACTCTGTCTAAATCCCCCCCGTCCCCAAGTAACAATATACAACATATCAGATTCATCTTTGATTCAACAGAATTTGATCTCGAGCAGTTGACGCAAATGTTTGAGGAAAAGTTTTGTTTTGTTGTCATGGCTTTGCTTTTTCCTGTTTTTAGATTCCCATGCAGTCATGGAATAATTAATGCTGGACTGGTAATTTGATACGTATGGGCAGCCGCACTATGAGAGCAGCTTTCTCTCTTTCTCACTGGGGTTGAATGTTGGAATCATTCTCAGGTATAAAAAAAAACATTAAACAGTAAGACATCTGCATTTATATACTGAGGCATTATTCATCTACATCCTTTACAACCCATCCATCCATCCATCTATCTATCTATCTATCTATCTATCTATCTATCTATCTATCTATCTATCTATCTGTCTGTCTGTCTGTCTGTCTGTCTGTCTGTCTGTCTGTCTGTCTATCTATCTATCTATCTATCTGTCTGTCTGTCTGTCTGTCTGTCTGTCTGTCTGTCTGTCTGTCCGTCTGTCTGTCTGTCTGACTGTCTGACTGTCTGTCTGTCTGTTTTGCTGTTTTTCCTCTTTTTTCCTTTTCACTACTAGTCTCTACTAGTTTTAGTTGAACTGCGCAGCTGCTGGATTCAGAAATGTTCTTCCTATGTAATGCCACAGTGAATACAAAACATAACAACACCATATTTTCTGGAAAACATTCACTGTACTACGATGAGCCTTCACTGCACTGTGAGATCACAACTGATGGAGGCAAAGTATCATTCCATGTAACACACCCTTCTTACACTGTATATTTCTCACAGTTACGGATGTGCAGTTGAGAACTGTGGGAAATGGAATATCCAGTCTGAATTATGCAGATTCCTCACGAAGCCAAGTGATATCATCCATAGACCTTAAGCGTTTGGACAGAATGCTTGAAAATCTTTCATCTATTCAGTAAGGAAACAGCAGATACAGCGGGGTTGATGCTAAAAGCTGTAGCACTGTCTTGCAACTCTTTGTCCTAGAACCCGAGATATGAGCATGACGGCAACGTAAATCCTGAGCAGACCATATGCCACAGCTACTTCAGCTGTCAAGCAGTTTTCAATATGAACTTAGTTTCCTTTTGGAGAAAAAAAAAAAAACAGCAACAATAATAATAACTGTAGCAGAATGTATGCAGGGCGCAAAACTAATGCAGGCGATAACCTTGACTCATAAGAGAATGGAACACAACTCTCGCACTGTTGGAGTGCGTCCATGAAAACTGTTTTTAAAGAAGCATGGAGTAAATGACTTCATGACTACTGATTGCACATCACTTATACAATGCATAGTCCTGATATTTCGAATGTTAAAAACAGAACATTAGAGTTAATGATCAGATTTTGGGCAACAGGTATGCTTACTATGTGTTTGTAACAATGTAATAATCACTAATTACAATATTTCACAACATTAACCCTCCTTAGTACCTAATAAGTTTCCTTTTTGGCACACGATGTCTTGAGAAATCATTATATTAAGTGGCCATGGCAAAGAATATGATTTTAACCAACTTTGTTTCCATTTACAATCGGCAATACCCATGATGTGGTCAATGTGTAAATCATCTACTTTCATTGTGATGAAACACATTTGCTGTTTTGGTCAGGTTATATAGAACTGTTTGCACTACACATTGGAGTTTGTGATTAGAGTATGTACTGCATGCCACACAAACACAGACAAACGCGTGCACACACACACACACACACACACACACACACACACACACATATAGATATAGATATAGATAGATAGGTAGATAGATAGAGATATAGATATAAGTATAAACACATGTAGACCTGTAGCCCATTTTCCCACTCAAAGCTCAATAAATTAAATGAACAAATGTTTTTTTTTTTTTTTTTTTTACATCAACAGTGTGACCCATGTGTAAAGCTGGCATGGTCTCATATAAAGCCTATCCACCACACTTATCTCACTGGACAGCTTCCTAGGATTCACTGACAAACATTCAGAGTGTGAGACAGACTGAGAGAGAGGCAGAGAGAGACACTGCAAACACAAACAAAACAAAACAGCTGGACACAAAGTACATCTTTGGTCACCTACTACAGCATACTTTGAAGTGCACGGCTGTATATATCAGTCTTCTGGATTATTTCATAGATTTATGTGACAGCTGTTACCAACACACAGTTAAAATTTGTTTTACATGTCAGTACTTCTGATATGTTTTATTATATAATGCCCTTTAATGCCCTCTATTTTACTTTAAAATAGTAAAATAGAGATATGAAATTTTAGAAAAAGGTATTCGATTTATTTAAAGTTTAACCCAATTTTTGAGAATGCCTGGAGTGTTCTCCTGCTGGTTAAGCCTGTGCTATCCTGTTGTCTGAAAAGGGAAACAGGGAAAAATTCTCCTAGAATAAGAGAATGACACTAAATAAATTACTACCTTAGGTCTACTGGTCAAAGTTTGGGTCTTTTCATTGAATCAGTTTTATAGTACAAATTTTTACAGTAAATTTTTCGTCTATAGAATGTGACTCGATGCAGAGTGTTTTCAAAGCACAGCTTAGACGATTTTTCTGAAAGCTTGAACTATAGACCTTAAGTGGGTAGTTTCTTCTGCCCTTGTCGAAACCCTGCAACTATCAGTGACTATGGATACAGGGGAAAATATCCCAAATTGTTATTCTAAATGTCAGTAATTCCTGACGAATATGATAATACAACTAATCATTCCAAACTAGTTGCGCAATAGCTTTATCATATGCCATGCACAACGAGACCGTGGAGACGCGCGTGTCTTGCTACAGGTCAATCAATAACTGTCAAATTTAGGACTCCCAGTGGGCAGAATGATTTAAACGCACCGCTACCGGTCATGCAGGTGCCCTCATACATTTACAGACAGGAAAAAGCGGAAAACCTTCGAACAACCCCCCACCCATCTCACCACCCCGAAAACCTAACCATGTTCTGGGATACGAAAACACGAAATTCAAAAAATTCGGTAATAAATGGTTAGAAAAATAATATTGAAAATATGGAGCATATTTTCGTTATAAGCACGATTCACCGATTTTAAGTGGTATTCCAAAGCATAGACTACTGGTGCGAAAGCAAGAAACAATGAACACATGAAAAACGTGGAGACAAAGCAGAAATAAGCCCCTTCCAAATGAAAGGGGATACTCATCTCTGGGTTAGTGTACTATGCAGGCTCCTAAAACAGACACAGCTGATTCACACAGATTACTGAATGTGCAATAACAACACCGCAAGGAGAACTGAATGTACGTTCGTTAAAGAACAAAAAACGTGCCCTTGTCTGCAGGCGCACATCTGGATTGCTAGCCAACGCTACGCCTTCGCCACAGCTGGACTGACAACGCTTTGCGAACATTGAAGAAGCTCCTTTTCGGAAACGTTTTCATATAGCCTAAACAGATAGCATACATCACTAATGCGTTTCCTATGCTTATATATGTGCCATTCTACTTGGGACCCCATTGTTTTTAGTGGCGACAGTGGATGTAGTAGTAGTAGTAGTAGCAGCAGCACTATTGACGCTGAAACTGACGCACTGGATTTTCCATTAACTCTAGTGAAACCATGTAAGAGAGGTAACTGCATTCATAATTTCGTTTTTCAAACTGCAGTTTGAATACAATGACACAAACTTGTTTTTTAAGAAATTTGGGGATTTTTTTTCAAGAACACGTGCAAGACGATCAAAATTTAAAGTATTTCCAAATACGGACTATTGACTTGTGTTCTAATATTAGTTAAAAACCAAAACACAGTGTGTTAGAATAGTAGAAGTATGTGTGGGGTGGCATATAAAATTTTCTCAAAAGGGAGGGAAAATGACCGAAACAATGCCGACCTGTTCTGCAACCAAAAATCAAAGTTAGCCAATTATCCACAACACATCGAGTCAATGAATCAAGCCTCTATTCCAATCCGGAGGCGGAGCGGCAGTGCGCTCAATGCATCCAAAAATGACAAGCCTTTATGGTCGCCTCAATTCCACGCCAAGTCGCAGACAACTGAGTGGATGAAATCAGGGAAAACCTACCTTCATCTCCTCGTTAATTTCCCTTTTCACGGGGTGAGCTGGTTTTCTGCTTCTCTTGTTTTCTGGTGGTCTGCCTTCTTTCTCCATCTCTGCCATTTTTTTCTAAAATCTCTGTCAATATTTGCGGTGAGGGGGGAAAGCCCGAGCGCGACGCGAGGCGGGGCCGTTTCAGAGTTGCTGGAAGGCGAACGTCAGGCGCGAGACGAGCCCCGGTGGAGAAGTTGATGCTGCTGTTGCGGGCTCGCGATGCCCGTTCGAGTCAGCCATCTTCTGCCTCCTATTTCTCCGTGGTCTGAGCGTTAGTTGAAGCGAGTCCTCTTGGTAAACCAAATGAGAGGTTGAGAGAGAGAGAGAGAGAGAGGGAGAAAAAACCCAGACAAGGGGAGGGGCCTCCACGGTAACTCAATACGAGGCGCTGATCCCGGGAAGGCTATTTCCTACCAATTTTCCACAGATAGGTTTTCACTCCGGACTCCACGCGTGTCGGAGATTGTCGCACGATACCAGTGAATAGGTGCTGCCCTGTAATCTATTATCTCTGCCTCTTTGCGATATCAGTGCTCCGCAGGGGGTTCTTAACATTGTCAGAAAAGAGGATAAATCTGTATCCTCAAGGGTACATCATAGAAATGTACTACTAATTAAACCGCACTGGAAAAATCTGGATAAATTCGCATATTGATTCAATTATTGAGCATTTCAGATTGTCGTAAATCCCCCCTGATTTGAATGTGAAGCTGTCTGTCTGCATGTGTGTGAGTCTTGAGGGTGTCATGTGCACGTGTAAGTGTGTCTCTACTTTGTTCTGTGCACTACTGTTGAACCAAGGAGACATTTATTTCTTCAAATTGATGACATTAAAAACTACAGCACCAATTTCAGTCAACATTCAGAGGTCTGTGCAAGAGCGCCACATCGCTCTCTTCTGCCCTCTGATGCTTTTAACAGCGGTGAGATTGGTAGCTCCTGCCTCAGTGGATGTTGTGTAAGTCATTTTCCACAGAGGTGAAACAATCCCATCACTGTCACTTTAGTGAAATCTAACTGAATGACACTCCACAAGTACTGATTCATAAGACAGGAAGAAAAGGAACATCTCCACCGCTCCAGAGGTAAGCCATTTCAGATGACCGAACACACTGTGTCTCTGAATTAGCTGTGCAGTGTTATATGCATGCTTTTTAAGTGTTTTTGCAGAGAGGGTGAGACATCACAGTTTTATTGTTGAAAGACTTAAAAGAAACAGGTAAACATATATATGCATTTGATCAATGTCCATCAATCATGTGATGGACATGGTTCCATTTTAAATCTTTCTTATTTATCATGCCAAACCAGAAAATATTTAATTTCAAAATAGTTTGTGTGAGTGCTCGGGAAGGAGAGAGAGAGAGAGAGAGAGAGAGAGAGAAAAAATTAGAGAAGGGATGCCTATGTCTCAGCATGAGAAATTCATTACATTGACCTCTTGAGTGCTTGACATGAAATGAGGTCTGTCACCCACAAAGAGCCCAAATGGCACCATGTACAAGCTCCGAGGCATGGAGTGAATCAGAATCATCTCACAGTCATCGTCGGGTCCTGCTTCCTCATCTTTTACCGGGAGAAAGAGATCTAGGGCAGCGTGGCACAAGTTCTCTTGTCGCTTGGGCTGCCGTCCTTGAACAGAAATCTGCCTGTCCCATCCCAGATCACAAGCAGATGCGGCTGAGCCTCAATGAGAGCATTGTTTCACACACATCGCCCCGCCAGGGCGGCCAAACATTATCCCATGATAAACAGTTACATTCTAGCCAGGATCTAGTGTTACCCCGACTTGATATGGGAGGAGGTGCCTAAGCTGTATATAACAGGGGACACTGTGTTTTCCTAGATGCGGCTTGACTTTCAGGTTGATTCAGTTCCATAGTTTTTTAGCATTGTGGATGAAAGTGCAAAGGACTATGGTTTGTAAACACAAGTTAAGAACTTAATATGTAATGACAAATAAGATTAGAGGATGGAATTTGGCTCTCTTGAGGCAAAGCTGGTGGAAAAAGTGTGGTCATAGGCCACACCACTTGGGGAGGGAGGAGAAGGGGTGTTCTGTATTCTGTTCTCTGCATGGTTATAGGCAATCTCTATTTCAGACAGATACTTACAGGATTTCTATGGGGGGAAGAATTACAAAAAGAATTAAAAGCAGATATGAAACAGCTGGGTGGAGAATGTCATTACAACTACACACATCCTCCAATGGTTAGCGAAAAATAAACATCTACCCTCAATCAAAGGACCAAAGGAAGCTTTGTTGATGCAGTATGCTCTGGGAGACATCCATGTGTGCACAAGTGTGTAAGAGTGTATATGTGTTTATGAAGATGACATCCTCTACATAAGCTAGATACCCAATCTGTATAATCGTTATTAGGTTGTGTTTCTGATGTGTTCCCTTTCATTTTAAAACTGCACTTTCTGTACCATCAATCAGTTTGCCTGACCTAGAGCACTTGATTTAGAAAGAGTATTTCTGTACATACTTCAGTATACCATTAGCAATGGTCCATTCCATTTAGGTCAGATAAATCAGTAATTGGACATGAACCTGAACTGGAATTTGAAAATTCTGCAGCATAGGATTCCATTTGTATTACAATGTCCATTGCCAAATAGCTGAACTTATTGGGATTTTCACTGAATAAGGTGACAGCATGCTTCAGGTATGACTGTAATTCTCCAAGCAATTAATTTCAAGGATCCGAAAATATTTTCCAACAGATGAGACTGCATTTATCTCTAATTGATATGATCCATGTGTTTCAGTTTGAAAGATTACATTCATCTCAGAAATACAGGCAAAACATGAGCAGACTTCTAAACAGCAATCTAGTTGTTTTAGCAGTCCTACTTCAGTTCAGTAAACTGTCATTTGCAATCAATTATAACCTACTCAAAGGGGAGCATACAGTATCAAGCTTTAAATATCCTTAGTCTGTTGTATGATCTGTACCTGTGCAGTTTTAGTATGTTATTATGTAAAGAATGTGTGCGCTATACAAGATGTTCATTTCAGTTGAAGAGTCAGTCCCCAGGAGACATGGAATTGTTTTCATTCTCAGACAAAAAAGCTTAATGAAGAAAGAAGTACCAAACAGTTTATAGGTAAATACTCCTACACTGTGTGATGGCATTGATTGGTCAAATGACAAGAGATGTTTGATGTAGGGGTTGCAGCTATTTGATGCTATCTTTGATACTCATGAGTTTCCTGAGTCGATTGTCCTTGCCCATGTATAGCAACAAAGAATTCAACGAGATTCAGGACAGAGAGAAGTAAGACTGCTTGTTCCAGAGAAAAGTTGTTAGCTTTAACTCTGAATGATCTCGGCTGATTGGGTTTATGGGAGGAGAATATGGAAAGAGACCCATATCAACCTAAAAACCTGGAGTCTCAGAATCCTCTTGACTGAAACATAAGTCAAGTGATGATGTGTGGAAGGATGCTCTCTAGAGAGGGTACGAAAACATACCAAGGCAGTGTGCTGCTGTATAAAATGTCCAGAGGAACATTTTGGTCTCACATTCCATGTGTTGTTAATTAAAGTAATACGACCCCCAAATAAAAGGTAGAATATACTAAATTTCAAAGGCCACTGCTTGTGTGTGCAATTGTGTGTGTGCATGTGTGTGCTCTGTAGGATTGTTAGAATCTTTACTCAGATCCCTGATCAGCTTTCACTGACTCTTAATTACTGTAGGGTTCAGTTTACCCTACAACTCTGAAACTAGGACTATGGTTTGTCAAGGCCCATACCGTTTTGATTTCTCTGTATTACCTGCAACATATCCAAACACAGCAAATACGTTAGAACAAAAAGAATGAATAGAACAGGTTTGTTCTCTTTTTTAATGTCTCATCATCAAGGAATGTTGCCCGATACACACTGGATGTGAACCAACAATTCCTTTGTTATTCCGCTGATCAGGTGAATCTCATAAGTTCAAGTGTTTCTGGACATGCAGAACAATTTTGATTACTCTAATTTGAAGTTTAAAACTGTTTCAAAGACAGATACACCTGTATTAGCCTACATCTTTTAAAGTCAAAATCAACTCAGAGAACAATGAGAAAAAGAAATATTTCAAGTGTGTGAGTGCATTAAAAAAAAAACAGGAATGTAATTTGGTAAACATCAAATACCTTGTTATCATCATGCAATTAATGCATAACGGCATTTGAAAATTATTGTTTCGGATTCAAGCAGCCTAATGAGTTTGGTGTTTGCCATTTATTATTTTTGCAATTTTAGATGCAATGTCAATAGGAAAAATCCCATGGGAAGGTTCATTCACATGAACAGATATCTGAGATCTGAATCAGAGGGATCATGACTGGAAAAATATTACACAACACTCTCCCAGTGGATTTTTTGTTTCTTAATTGTAACAGAAATGAAATAAATAAGAACCTCACTCCCTTAAAGTTATAATGTCTATCACTGCCTCATTATCATTATCAGTTTGATACAAGTATGCCATGATATGATACTGTAATGAATACAAGTATTGCAATGTGTATGAGCACATTAACCTATTTCCTATTTGTTTAAAATAAACTGCTGACTTTTCAAGGACCATGGAAAGCCATGTTAGTCCATAAATCTTAATGGCTTTTGTGTAATACAGCTAAAGTAGCCCTGGAAATTATATAATTTTGAAGCTCTGATACAATGTATCAAATTACTTACCCAGAGTGATCTAGTGCACATGCACACACATACACACACACGCACACACACACACACACACACACACACACACACACACACACACACACACACATACACACACACACAAGTCACAAAAGTGTTTTAGTGTCTACAGCCACAGCCACAACGTGCATTACAGAAGGTTGTACTTTGTTAGAAAATCAATGACTCTTTATTGTCTTTTAACATTACTGCGGGAACTTACGTTTCTGTGAAATTCCTTTTTCCCCACTTAGTTGACAGTGATACTGTTGTTTTCCCCCTCTTTCTGTACTCTGCAAAGCCCCTGGGACTAATTTGTTTGGCATGCACTCCAACAAGAGGGATTATCAGGAATCTGGTAAAATCACTTTCACGCATGAAGTGCAGGACATATGTTGTTCAAATCATCTGAAAGAAAGCCCCCAAAATATGCAGAGCAATAGGAGACAGTCATGTCAAAAGGCAAAAATAAGCAGAGATGAGCAATAAGAAAAAAATATGCTTAAAAGGGCAAAAATAAGCAGATATAAGCAATAACAGAAATCTGAAAGGAACTCCTATATCATTACATAACACCATCAGGAAAGTGGTTCGGCACTTGTTAACGACTCAAGTTTTCCCTTACTCCTTGACAAGAGAGAAAAAAACTACAACTGATAACATGGACTAACCGCTTAAAACACGGCTTCATACTGTATAACCATTATTGGCATTGAGTTTGTTTATAATTGATTTACGTCCCGCAGCTGGATTACAGCTGAAACAAGCATTTAAGGGTTAAAAGACCTTTCATTTTCACGACCTGCCGTATTACGATTTATCAAAGATGGCGGCACCGGTGCGTCTGTTATAACACCTGGGTTTGTACTGTCACTCTAGAAAGAGTGTGTCAACTAAAAGCTGTCTCGAAGACAGCCAGGGCTTAAATAAAGTGGGACAATTACCGGAGAAGCAGGGACTGAGTTGGACTTAAAAGACTGAGTAGTTAGTTTAATAATGAGGTGACATTGTCGTAAGTGTCAATGACTGCTAGGTAGTTAGCTTGGTAGGAAATTTAGCTGTTAACTAACATGAAGACTATTAGCGTTAACGGTTAAGTGCTGATACATAGTGCAAATAACTATGGCTTTGTTATAAACAGTTTAGTTTGCATAACGTTGTTTAACACTTTGAATTGACCTGTATTTATAACGACTGCCAGTTTGTGAGGATCTTTGAATACTGCTAAAGATGGCAGTGATGTGGTCTCGTCTTACTTGTATTGGATTATTGAGCCGAGGTCAAAGGAATCTAAGCATCTTCTCAAACCCATCGCCCTCGTATTGGAATAAAGTGGTGTCGGACGCTGAGAAGATCGTAGGATATCCGACTTCCTTTATGAGTTTACGCTGCTTGTTGAGTGATGAGCTTAGCAATGTAGCCATGCACGTGAGGAAGCTGGTGGGGACTAAACACCCTCTTCTCAACACAGCAAGGTATGATTCACAGTCCGTGTTTCAGTGGAAAATAATATTTGTCCCAAGTTAAAATGACCCACTGTATGCTTTGCGTCAACCTACTGACCAGGATCGAGTTTCATGACACGCTATAGAATGGAGCTTAGTGTGACCTGAGGACACGCTCCTTACCTACCCTAACAAGGACAACCGTGTCGTGGGTGTGCTCATCCCTACGCAATGTCATTCCATGAAACGTTTTCCCACTTTAAACGTCGGGACACGTTTCTTTACCAGTTACCATACAACAAATTTACTTTATTTCCCAGTCCAATACTGAAATGAACAGTTCGACAAATGGTCCAACCAAGCCTGCATTTTCTTGTCACTCAGTGTATGTCAGTTTATGTGGTGTATATCTAACCCTGCGCTACGGTGAGAATATAACTCAACTGCAAAATAGTGCCGCAAAGTATATTACCTTAATTTAAAACATTTTAGTGTCTGATAATCCGTAGACAGTAGACGATGACGGTTGATTTTGGTTAGGCTACATGTTTGAGGCTGTGTAGTTTAGCAACGGACGAATATCTTTGAAAAGACGATTATCAACAAAAAAAAGTTTTTCTTGGTGTAAAGCGCCTGAATTATTCTTCCTATATTAACACTGACCTGTAAACTTATTTCAGCCTATGACAAACGAAACTATGGCTTACTCTCAAAACCTTGCCAGATAGCAGATTCAACAACTTAAAGTGAACCTAGCCCTGACGGTTCTTTGTGGGACAATCTAGACACTGAGCTGGCTTAACATTGGCAAGTTTGCTGTGTATGTGTCTTAGAGTCCATGGCAGCTTCTGTGAGTCTCTTAAGGCACCTTTAATGGGTCTACAGAACTACAGAGTACTTACTTAAGCATAGACTAGATGTTTGTACTCTGTTCTTACAAATGGTCCAAAACCAAAATTTATTATGTGGAGCTCTAAAAATAGACCCCATAAGGTCTGATGATATTTTCCTGTCATCACAAATGTATGGAGAGAGAGAGAGAGAGTCTGGTCCTCATCTGACCTGTAGTCTGCAGCAATATATTTGGAGTAGTCATGGAATTCAAACATTTGGTATTACCAAGAAGTTTTTTTTCCCTTGGCATTGGTAATACAAACAGAAAGAACAGGCTCCCTCCTGTGGTTTCCAATAGCAACTCCAGCATGTCAGTCTGATTGCCAGATTTGAGCCTGACTGTTTTGCCTACCACCCAGAAAAGCTTGTGACTCTCTATGACAAGCATATGAAGCTATGCTAAAAGAGTAAATGCCCCTGTGTTAACTGTTAACAGGTTCACCTTTTCAAAATACCTGTTCTAGATACAAATGCATTTCAGCACTGCATTTCTTGCATCTTTTACAAGAACTAGGACAGACTACAACTTGAAAATAATGCATATTTTTTTGCGGGTATCCTAATTTGCATTTGGGTTAAGATATGCAATGGAAAAGTTTATCCAAAAAATGTCTCTCCGTCTCTCTGTACTGGTGAAGGAGCCTGATAGCAAGTGTCTGTTCAGATCCTCCAAATTCTGCTGTGAGCTGCTGTGTCTGGACATGTCTGTAGTTTATTCTGGATCTGTTTGGATCATTCAGAGTAGGACATTTGGTAAATAAACCGTTTGTTTATTTGTTTATTTGTTTGTTTATTTAGTCCCAGATAAACATCTCACCCACAAAGATCTTACAGAAGGCAATTTTAAAAGTTACTTCACCTTTATCGTTTGATTCTGTTAACCTGAAAACCTAAGCAGAGGGAGGAAACACTTTACACCTAGTTGGGTGCCCTCCAATGCAGTGACAAAGGGAGAGATGGATGGATGCAGCCAGAGAGAGAGAGAGAGAGAGAGAGAGATCTAGCAATAGAGAAAGAAAGTGAAAGGGTTGGAGAGGAGTGTTTGAAAGAAAGTGGCGGAACCCTATACCACTCTGCAGATGACCGTGCTGGAAACTGTAGCCCAAGGGTGTAATAACCTATACACCTAAATTTGATATGACAATCCATTTGGGTGTTGTAGAGCTAGGGGTGAAGTGAACCTGTCCCTGTCTTATCCCTCTCAGTCAGCGCGACTCGGCAGGCTCCTGTTTCCTCACCACGTCTCCGCCCCCAAGACACGGTGGGGGGGTTAGATAAAAATACCCACAATGGCAGACTGGCAGACCCCGTGCCCGTGTCACTTTTCGGTTTCCCCTTTCTGTTCATTCTTAAAAAACGCGGTTCAGGTTTACCACCGTTGCAGAAGGCAGAGAGCGAGACAACGCAGACGGACACGAGACTGACTGCGGTCGCACTGACTGAGTGGAGACATGCGGGAGGGGAAAGACCTTGACTCCTGCCCCCCCCCACCACCACCCCCGGTACACTGTGTTTTAGCTAAGGGTGTCATTTGCCAAGATGCGGGGCTGTTTTTCTGTGCCCGAATGCATAACTCAATTCAGAGTGTTACTTCACATCATCTAGGAGGGTACATTTGTCACTTCAACCTCCCTCCTGTTGAAAATGTATGTATGTTTTATAAATATGCCTCAGCAGTCCATCTTGCTCTCTTTCTCTCTCTCTTTCTCTCTCTCTCTCTCTCTCTCTCTCTCTCTCTCTCTCTCTCTCTCTCTCTCTCTCTCTCTCTCCCTCCCTCTTGCTGCCCCTCCACCCACTGGCGGCATTTCTCTCTCCCCCTCCCTCCTGCAGTTAGGTGTAAATGATTGATTGATGCGTTGTGGCGTGTAAACTGACATAGACATTACTACTCTGCCTTTTTGCTCTGGTGCTCTGTGCTCCAGTTCCACTGCTTTCAGTGTTTGTCTAGCAGGCTCAGACGAAATTACAAATGAATCTGTGTTTCTCTAACAGCAAGAATAATTCCTTGTCAAGATGGTAGATGGTTAAAGGTAGTCAGGGGCGAAAAAATAATATAAAGGCCCCTTTGATGGTGCATCTGACCTTTTAATGTACTGATAGTGAGTCTGTGAGCTATGGACAGGCAAGAAATGACTTTTCACACTGTTGGATGATGAATTGATACAGTCCTACAGAGGTGTGACCTGTATAATGGTATAATATTGTGTTTGCTGTATATTAATCTGTGATGCAAGAAAACCTGTGCTAATTTATTCTCACTCGTACGTCCAGCGTTGCGATACGGGGATGCGCTTGTGCTCTGTGTTTCGAATGGTCTTGGACTGTTCTCTGTTAACAAAGAGAGTAGGCTTCTCTTTTGACTGCCGTCCCTCAGATCTCCTTTGCTTTCTCTCCCTTTCTCCTGCATCTCTCTCTCTCCCCAATCCCTGCATTTCCCCTTCTCTGCTCGCCATCCATGCCCCCCACCCCCACCCCCCCTTTTTTTTTTATCTCCCTCCTCCCTCTGTCTCACTCTCTTAGTACACGTTCTGGAGTGTTGGGAGGTGGGTGGGGGGCTGTGTGGGGCTGTGTGGGCTGGCAGGAGGGGGGGGGGGGGGGGCGTGGCTGCCCGTGTCATCTTGGCTCTGTAACGACAGTGCTGATTGATGCTGAACAGGACTCCCCGGGGACAGGATTAGGGGCGCTGGTTCTAAGCGTACCCACGGGAATTGTACGCCGTTTCATCACCACAACAGCGATGACGGCGGCTCGACCTCTGCTCTGTGTTTGCGTGCGCGAGAGGCAGCCGATCGATATAGTCGTGCTGCCTGCAAACGAGACGTGATCACTACCTCCACCCAGGTTGTCGCGTTTACTCAGATGTGATGACTTGTTTTTTTTTACTTTAAGTGGTTGCTACACATTTTGTTGCAACCTTTTACGTAACTCTTGCAGGCTGCAATAATCCCCAGACCGTATGGTTCCAAGTATTCACAGGTCGGCTGTAAAGAGCAACTAACTCTCTTCTTGCTACTGTCGCCCTGAGTCCACTAAAGGAGCGGCAGACCTCATTGCTCGGTTCACAGAGGTGATAGTTCCTATGGAAACCCTGCCACATCAGGTAGAACAGGATAAGTAACTTTTAATACCCGTAGCCTAACCCACTCGTGACGTGCCAGATATCAAATGGACACCTCTGTGAACACAGGAGGCCTCATTTGTTGAGGAATAAAAGAAAAGGTTTATGAAAAGGTGAGAGATGAATGAAAAATAACAACAAAAAAAGAACCTTGAGGCCCTGTACCCTTTGACAGTTTTGCCATTGTAAGTGGTAGAAAACGTTTGATGACAGAATTTCAGTTTTCATGCAATGATACGAGTTTGAAAGGTTGGCAGGTTGAAGAGAAAGTCACCCCCGTGGCTGTGTTGAAATGCATCTGGAATAATCTTTGACAAGGCAGCAAATTAATGACGATCTTGAAAGGCATTTCTCTTTTTGTGTTGACCCCTAGCTCAGAGTCTCCCTCTAGGAGCTGCAATTAGCAAGCCTGTTTGCCTCGTTTCGAACCGAGAGAGAATTAAAGCCGTCTTTTCGAGGGTGGGTGTGCTAGAAACGAAGCAAAGTGTTTCACCCCTGGAGTGTGCCAGTCAGGGCTACGTACGGCCTCATTAGACCAGCATTCCACGCATCTTATTTCCATACAATTACCGAAAGAAGTAAAAAGACATTCCGAACACTAAGAGACTTGGCTGTCATTTTAGCAAGGAGACCCAAACCCGGGTTTAGCACTTATTTTCTACCCCTATAGGATCCCCAGCCAAAGTGAGAATTTGGAATACGTGTCCCTCGAGTCCATACAATGTGGTTGAGTCGATGCTGTTGGCCGCTGTTTGGTCCCAGATGAATGCGGGAGCAAATCCGAACCATTTTCATGCGTAGATCACTTTAATCCTTGCGCGAGCTCGTCCATTACGGTTTTCCAAACTGGACACTGAAAAGTTATTTTAGTGAAATCTTCAGTTGAATATTCCATTTCCTTTCACAAGATACACTGTGCCGTTAAATTACAAATTACACACTTATCTCAGCCTCAAAATCAGCCTGTTTTTTTTTTTTTTTTTTTTTTTTTTTTTTTTGGGTCCTGTCAGTTTCATTCACCATTCTTAATTGGATAATTTTTCCAAGTCGATTAACACCCTCTGTATATCACAGGCTCAAAGTCTAAATTTGGTGATGTTAAATGGATTTTTTTTTTGCTTCTTTTTACTGGATATTGTATTACCCTTATGACTTGATGACTGAATTGATTGAAATGGCTTTTCCAAGTTGCACAATACGCCACTTTTTGATGAAATACAGAAGTGCATTTGAAGGCCACCAAGATTAACTAGATTTTCCCAGAAATAATTTTTTGCTTAATGTAATTGCACAGCTGTAAAAACCTTTTTTGTTGATTACCCAAGTCATAGACATTTTTGAGTGCGTATTACTCATCCTTCCCAGGACGCTTTTTTGTTTCCCTAAAATGTTGCGTGGTTTGGGCATTTATTAGATTCTCTTGTAAACGAAGACAGCCTGGAACAACCCTCCAACCTTCACCATGTTCTCTCTCTCTCTTTTTTTTTTTTTTGTTTTGTTTCTTTCTCTATACACTCCCATCTCACTCACAGTCTATTGGTAGCCCTCCTTCCATTTAATGATACATTTTATTACCTTGGAATAAAAAAAAACAAATATATATATTGTTTGGTCTGTGGGATAGTTGAGAATGTGTAAAACTGTGCCTTTCCTTCCTTTGAGTGATACATTTTGGTACTTTGGTTTACCAAATTGTGGTTTAGTCTGTGGCAGATTAAAGATGATGTGAAACCCTGTCTAGTTCATCTCTATCATATCTGAAGCACTTGAAATAGTGGTAGCCATTTTGACATTAACTCTTCAGACAGGCTCTATTCAGAGAGACCATACAGACCCCTTCCATAATCTAAATCTCATATTGTATACAAAGAAATATATTTGTTAATAGTTATTAATATGAATATGTTTAAGTACATTTATTTCTTTGTAATGTTTTCAGGGGGTTTGTGTATGAGAGCAGAAATAACCTGCAGATGAGGGGACTGGTGGTTCTCCTCATGTCCAAAGCCGCTGGTCCGAGCCCTGCTGCGTCCGAGCAGTTACTGCCAGACATGGTCAGTGGGATCTACCCCAGGTAATCCACTCCACAATCTTCTCATTTACCTCGAGGAAACGAAAAATCCTGCGTGTTCAAAGTGTCCGTCTAATTTAACAAAGGAAAATTCATGTCTAATCAACTAATCACTTTTTTTTTTTTTCAAGGTAAAGTAACTTCTTAGTGATTATGATAATGAGTAATCTAATCTGCCAAGGGTGATTACCTAATTTACCTCAAGCGTTATTGCGTTCTGCCTATTATGAAAATATTTATTACCAGGGTAAATTCTCTATTTAATTTGATTTGGGATATTCCTGTAAAGCCCTGTTTACACAGGCCTGGCAGTACAGAAGGACAGTGATGTTAAGACTCTCATTGGAACAGTTCAGACTGGGCTTTATGGTAATCCCTCTCAATTGCTGAGAGGGCCATTTCTCATCTCTTTGGCTGTGGTGCACGCATTTGTTGGTCCTGCAGTAAATGACCTAGATTTTTTTTTTTTTGCCGTTGTGTAGCTTAACTAGCCAATATTACTTTTTAAAATGATCTGTCATTGAGTTTGGGTTTGCTCTAGTTAGCGTGCTAGCTGTCATTTTATTCGCAGTTTTTAGACTTACGGTGCATCTTTCATACTGTGTTATTTCAATGTATGATTATGCTTAACGAAAAATTAGTCTTTTGCAAAGTCTGTCATGTAAATAATAAAAATAAATCAAATGTCAAATATATAATCTGCCACAGTTTGTAAATTTGAGGTATTTGAAGGGTAAGTATCACATCAATTATAAATGTTTGCAGCAGATAGGATATTTGTGTGATGCAGTGTGATTTCTTGAAATTACTCTATTTTGTTGTGACTTATTGACGAAGTCCTTCCAAAATTGTTAAGTACTTCCAAACCAAGTGGTGGTTAATGTTGTTCAACATGAGATTAATATTAAAACACAAAAGCTTTCCAATAAAATAAGTAATGAATCTGATTTAGTCTGACCACTTTAGGCTTCCAAGATCTTTGAATCGACTGACCCACTTACTTCATGAAATGCTTTTAAGAGCAGGTTAGAAATTCACGGACAACCAAAAAGATTGTTGTTTTTTGTTTTTTTTGTTTTTTTTTTCTTTGGGCCAATTTGTTTCTCAGTCTTGGCAGTGCATCAGCAGGTGGAACTTGATTAAACATCAGAACTTCAGCCCTTACTGCTGGCATTTTACAAAGAGCAGGCAGCAGGAGGGGGGTACGGGACAGGATACAGAACGCTGTTCATTTGAAGAAATGGAAGATATCTGGATTCAGGAGAAAGATCGTGAAACTCTTGCTGTTTTTATTACCAAAAACAGATTCTACATCCACCCCCTTCTCTCTCTCTCCCTCTCTCTCCCTCTCTCTCCCTCTCTCTCTCTCTCTCTCTCTCTCTCTCTCTCTCTGTGAGTGCTCCGGGTGAAGCCGCTGATTTGAAGCGGAGCCAGAGGCGCTAAACAACTCACAGCTCAGCTCATTAGTGAGTGTAATTGTCACCTCACACCGGCTGGTCATTTGGCTCGGGGAGAACCGCGAGGACCCGCGCGGCTCAGCCAACAACATAGATTTTTCAGTCGGAGCGAGCGAGAGCAGGGAGGGGAGGGAGGGAGTGAGAGAGGAGAAGAGAGATGGCAGCTTGTCGACCCGTTTGAATAACGTCGTCGCAAATTCTGTGTGAGGGAAAGTTTCAAAGAGGGAGGAGGCTGGTTTTTATGGAAACACTTTAGTTGTTGGTGACAAATGTAGTTTTGAGTTGTATTTAAATGGCGATGAAAAAACAAAAATAGCTCGAACGCGTTTCACTGTTCTGACAAACCCATACAGGTTTGCTTTTTTGTTTAGGTGTGGAACAGAGTGACAGTATAAGGTCATATTTTGCCGTTCTGTTCCCTTACAGGTATCTTTTAATATCATACCACTTTCATGAAGTACCTCTTTAATAAGTACATAGTGGAGATTTGCCTATGAAGTGCCAAATGACCCACCCAGGATAATATTGTTTTATTGGCTGAGAGTGACCCGCCCCACCATGAGCCCTAACAGAGGAGTGATGTGCATGCTTGACTCTTTCATTCATGTTTCATAGCCCTCCACTGGACTGTCTCTCTTCACCACACCACACTCCTATTCATATCCTGTTTCCGATGACATCGCTGTTTGTCTCTCTCACACACACACGCACACGCACACACACGCACACGCACACACACGCACACACGCCCGCTCCTAGCCACACACACACACAGACTGGCTCTGAAGGAATGCTGCTCAAAACAGGCAATTTCGTGTGTATGCGGATCATTTCAGGACCGAGCCAAGCAGTTACCAGAAGTGGCTGTTGTGTTTGGCAGGGTGTGTTTGGAGCTTCTGAATGAACCCTTTCTTGCTGTGCGCTGGCTCAGGGAAAGAAAGTGTCAAATTGGGTGAGAGGAGGGACCTGACACTCATCACCGCAGTTCTTTACCTGCTCCCATACGTTTTGGTCCACCCCCCCCCCCCCCCCCTCACTCACGCCGTCTCCGGGCAACACGTTCGCCTTGCAACACAGCCGCGCCTCTGTTGCTGGACCTTGAGGAAGTGACTAGGTTCTTCCAGAACTCGTACCCGGCTATTGCACTGACAGGCTAGTTTTTTTTTTTTTTGGTTTTCCCTTACAGACCTCAGAGTGTCTGTTTACACACCAGATGTGTGTATGCGTATGTGTCCCTGCAAATCCTAATTGTCTTCAGTCTAGACACAGACACAAATGCACACTCATTATCTTTCTATAACTCTTCCTCTTGTTTTGTCCTTAAACTCATGTGGTCTCTCTCACCCACATCCACTCAAGCAGACTCACAGGGTCACTGGTGCCGCCTCATACGGAGGCTTATTTACACACACAGATGTCTCGTGAAACAGCAGTTGAATTGTAAAGCTGTCTCTTCACGTTTTAAGAAATATCCGAGTGAAATGCGAGACGGCGCATATTTCTACACGAAACACAGTTTCCCACAATGCAAACTTCTGCTTGTGACTGTGGTTCTCTCTGAATTGCTTTTGTGCGGTCTTGTACTTTAGCTTCTATAAAATATTGTCGTTGCTGTTTACGTTGTCTGTCCAATCTAGTTAATTCTGGATCCTGCGAGTCTAACATCAGCACCGATGTATTATTTGAACAGACAGGTCAAAGCGCTGACATGAAAACGTTGTGTGTACAACACGGTGAAACGTCGATGTCTATAGTTTGCACGTATTCTTTTATACTCTGAATGCTTAATGAAGTTGGCAGAGCGCGCAGAGTAGTAATTAAACGACACAAAGGACTTCATGATGTCTCATAAACAAGGCTTTTATGCTTTCCTCTGCCTCCATTACGAGTCTGATACCCTTGTTTGTGAATTAGTCTTGTCGAGCTATGTACGACCACCGAAATATCACATCGGCGTGATGCGTGGTGTAGTTGTGAATACGTGCATGTTACCTTCAGTTGCACCCATCTCTTGCTCTTTCTTTCTCCCTCCATCTCTCTCCCTCTCTCTCCCTCTCTCTCTCTCTCGCTCTCTCGTGTGCTTGCTCTCTCTGGGATCATTAAGTGCTGTTCTGATGGGGCGACTGATTGATAACCCAGTGAAATGCTCCCCACCCCTTTGACATGCAGCATTTGTAAAATGTCTCAGGCTTCACCAGTGCTGTCTGATGGCCCACCACGGCTGGCGGGAGACGCTGTGTGTAATAAGGTGCGTGTAGGAGCAATCAGAAGGCAGATAGAAAACGGGGGGAAAAGAAAGACAAGAGAGTACATTGTTTATGTTTATGTGAAAGTGTATCTGTTGAAGATGTGATTTATCGTGACTGATGGCACTTAACAGTGAGAGACATCCAGAGGGGAATGAGAGAGGCGGATTTGCGCCCCTGTCGGTCTACATTCAATGAACTTGAATGCACTCGAAGATATCACTTTAAACTGAAATGTGCACGCGATCCCTGTGCTTTTAACTATGCATCTTGAATTGGTTTCTCTAGAAGAGCTGCCCTTATCAAGCCAGAAGAGATTCAGCGTCACGCTTTTGGTCATAAAATTGGAACGCAGCTGTGTTTAGTCGTACATTTGTTCACCACTTGGGGCACTATACTGTCTGTTTGGAGGATTATCCCTTTAATGCTGCATCAGGACTGGACAAAACCTTGTTTCTTTCTTAACTGTTCACATATTCATATTATGGTGTGGACCTCTCCAGCATTTTGGGAGCCACTGGGGCTGTACTCAGTTTTGAAAGAGATGATTGGGCATGTGAATAGCCACTTTTTGCCTCTCTTTTGCCTGGCAGTCAGATGTATTAACAGATGTTAAATGAGAAACTCCTGTGGAGATGTAACATTGAGCAGAATTTATGTGTGTAGTGATGGATCCATTCCCCTCATCATTAGCAGTAACGATGTGTAGTTGTACTTAACAGTAACTGATAAGGTGAACTCCAAGGTTACTGACTTATTAACATGGTCGAAAACAAAGCATATCAGAACAAATGCAGCTCTCTTTCTCTCACACCTGTACACGCGCACACACACACACACACACACACACACACACACACACACATATCCACAACCTCATCCACATCCGCATTCACATACGCACATAAACTTAGAGCTGCATTTCAGGGTTAAAGCTACTGAGAAAATGGAGCAGAATGAGGGAAATGGGCGTGTCAGGGGGGCAGAACTCCTCAGCACGATTGCATTGGTTGCTATGCAACTGAGTGTCAGAGCTATTTATAAATCCTAGGCTGCTCCTCCCACTGGCTCCAGCAGGGCTGATCCTGCATGCTGAATTTGGGAGAATGGGCAAAGATTCCTCAGCATAATTTTGCAGGTGGTCTTCCAGTCAACATGGAATGGACATAACCACAGTTACCTTATTTTTTTTCTCTCTCTCTCTCGACCTTTTTTTTTTCTTTTTTTTTTTTTTTGAGTTGTCTTTAAAAGACTAAAAAGCAAAAGAAAACAACAACAAAAGAAATGTCTCATAAAACAAAAGTTGAAAATTTTCAATGGCGTCTTGTGTATCCAATACTGCCTCTTGTCAGTGCTTTGGAACGACAGCCTGGTGTTTAAAGTGGACAGGTCTCTGGGAGGGCGTTAGTAAAAGGGGACAGATGCCACTCCTTTGAACAATGCTGGCACAATGGATGTGATTAAACAGCCGGGGGGGGGGGGGGGCTGAAAAAAAAAAAAAAGAGAGAGAGAGAGAGAACATTAGTGTAGTTTTAATAACGACTCAGAACAACTGCGGCACCTTGCAATTACCTGTGCTCAGAGCTGCCCCTGGACGCAAATGGCCGTTATGGTCGGCTGACAGGCGGACGGAGGAGAATTATCTCATCAGGGTGCTTTCTCACCCTCTGAAAGATGTCTAAGTGGCCATCAGCAGCCACATACCTCCCCTGACAGATTTTCTCATCTCGGGTGGGGTGGGGATGGGGGGTGGGGGTAGGGGGTAGGGGGGCAGCCGTCAGCGCAATTCCGAACAGAGAGAAAACCTGATTATGGCTGTGAATTGACTGAATCAACATTTGATTATAGTTTCCGCCCATTGTAGGAAAAGCACGTTCTCACAGGACAATTTTGGATCCTTTCTCTGATGATCATCAGGGGCTGTTATTTCTAATACTTGTTATGGCCACGAGCACCTATGATCTTTACTCGCCCTCTTTTTCCACTGTCAACTCATTATTTCACCTCTTCCAAAATGAAGCTTTTGTGGGCATTGGTGCAGGGTTTGAGAGATTGAGAAAGTGACTCATAATAGATGTGATTGCAAAACTTAGTTCCTAATTAGTTCCTCTCAATATGTTCAGCACCCAAGAGTGGAGAAAACAGGTTTGTGGATAATAGTAAAAAAAAAAAAAGAACAACTGAAAATCTGATAAATTTTCAACGCCCCTGTTTCATTGAGAGGACATGAAATCAGAATTTGACTCAGATTTATTGTAACAACTTGATCAGATTCACCAATTTCGAACCAGTCGACCAATTTCCACCTACGCTGGAAACGACACTTTGGAAGTAACGGTTGATTCCTTGACCAAGAATTCCTCTGTGTGAGCAGGTTTGTACTTTCACAATGTAAATGTAACTGATGGTGTGTCTCTCGTCTTTTCCAGTCAGAGGAACCTGGCAGAGATCACGGAGCTCATCCACACTGCTTTCCTGGTGCATCGTGGGATAGTTAACCTTAAGGAGTGGACCAACTCGGATGGTCCGCTCAAGGACATGCAGTTTGGAAACAAGATGGCGGTCTTGAGCGGAGACTTTCTGCTAGCCAATGCTTGCACCGGATTGGCTCAGCTCAATAACACTAAGGTAAAGGAACGTCCAAAAATGGCACGTCTTCATTTTTCATTGGATTTAGTGATTTTTGTCCCATTTTGTCAGCATTTCCAATCAGTGCTGACATTGATGCTTAGACCACGATAATTGTTTTTGCAACTCATAAAACAACCGCGGTGGCGCATATCAAGTTATTTACTTGTAAACAGAACGTGTCAGAAGTGGCTATCGGAGGAACCGTAATGTGTAGCTAAAGGCTAGAGACATTACTACTTTGACCAGCGCGCAGCCGATACATAGCGGGTAAATTCCACACATAGTTAATGAGGACATTAAGATGGAGGTTTATGATAACTGAAAGTGTCTGGCTCAAGTTGAATGTCTGGCGATGCCAAATCTTCCGCGATGTGGCGCAAAATATCGACTGGTGCCTCAGCAGCATTTAACAATGAGTTCAACAGTACTCACCACAGCTATCTGTGTCTATTTCTCTCTGACCAGTACTTATCGATTCCCCCAACAAATCAATTCCTGCTTCAGCTGTCGCACACCCACATGTGCGCACACGCACACACACACACACACACACACACACACACACACTCTCACGCTCATACATTCAGACAATAATGAAGATCTGGAGATTCTTGTATTCACTTTTAAATGCATCATAACAGACACCTCATCTGGAGAAATGTCCTCAGAAAATGTGTTCATGTGTTCTCCTAAGAAAGCAAAACCTACTTGCAGTCGCTTAATGTTTGATTGACAGCCTGTCTCTCGGTGGCCTCCGCCTAAATCTCCATCCGGTTGTTTGCACAGCCTTCAGAGGATGGCGCCATATGTTTCAGACACTCCTCATTAAGCTCCACTGCTATCAAGGGGGTTAATTAGCTAACAATTCACATAACTATCTTGGCAAATGAAGTCAAGTGCCATTAAGTGACATAGGATGATATGAATGCTTATGGCAGGTGTCATATCATCTTAGAGGAGGAACTGGTTGGAGGATGGTAACCATTGTACAGGGGATTGCTCTGTCATGTTGCTCAGAAATGAAGTAATGTTGGCAGGAAGGGGACATTGTGGAGAAAGATTGGAGAGCTTGCTCTGTGTGTGTTTGTGTGTGTTTGTGTGTGTGTGTGTGTGTGTGTCCCCGTTTGTCCCTCTGTCTGTCTCTCTGTCTATGTCTGTGTGAAAGAGCTTGAGCACTAGAATGGCACAAATAATTTGTCACTCATTATCCCATGCACATGGGCTTGCTTTCTCTCTCTCTCTCTCTCTCTTACTCTCTCTCTCTAGCACACACACACACACACACACACACACACACACATGCATACACACACGCATATACACACACACCAGGAGGTTGTGTGCTGACAGGATCTGTCACCAGGCTGAGCCTCTAGAATATGCCTCTCCCTGCGGTTGAAAATAAACACATTTCCCCCTGGCTTTGCACTGGCCAGAACACCCTCAGCCCCTTTAACACAAAACTCAAGCTCACCAAAGGGTCAGCATGAGGTTAGATGGATCTGGAGTATTCCTGAAATTCCTCATCTTCCCTGTCGCTCGAGATGCAACACACGCACGGGAACACATTAATGTTACCGGTTATCTATATAGAGTTTGTTATAAAACAGTGACATGGAAACTTGTACGTAGGGTGTTAAAGTAGCACACAGGTATAATTAGTAACATCAGTCAAATGACCATTAATCAAATGGTTATCATATATTCAGATTCAGTTATCTGCTACCTCAGTTATTTAGTAATTACTCATTTAACCCTCTTGCACCCCTTTAGATTTTTTTTTTCCTGATATTAAATTAAGAGAAAATTTTGTTCCTCGTCACACTGTTTCGGTGCCTCTAAGATAAACTCACAAATATCTGCTAAATCTCTTCAGTACTTTGTAAACCTTTTGGAGGGAAGATAATCAAATTGGTGCTTGAACTCCTCCTTACCTGCTGCAAAATTGTAGAGAAGTTACACTGGGTTCCTGTAAGCATAAGTCACTGCAGCAAAGTGAGTGTGGAGACTGAGGAGTGCGGCAGAGCTGCTTCTGCTTTAGCAAAGAGGAGAAGGTGGTTGCAGGGACATTACTAGGACGTCCCCTGGTGGTGGTGATATGGAATTGTTCCCTCGAGGCTCCGGAGAGCTCAAGTTCATGGCTGGCTCCTAGTGTGTCACCAGGCTTAAGTCCCATCCAGCCGCATATACCAAAGACATTCGATTCTGGCTTAAGTACATGTGTGGCGTAAAGCAACTGATAAAAACAGGAAGGTGTTTATTTGTAAAGTGTATATATATATATATCTATATCTATATATATGTCTACATATAATATATATATATTTTTTAAATATATATTTTTTTTAATGGATATCAACATGATTTGGATTTATAAAGGTTTTTCAATAAACCCAGTCCTGTTTTCCTCATTTTGTGTAGCATGGCATAGGTCATGTAATGTAACTGAAGAACATAAGGCAGTTAGAAGTTCACTAAGAGTGAGAGTGTTCGCTCTATGAAACTGTACCTCACTACTTGATGTGTACTGGGCCATGCTGAAAAGAGGTTTGCTCAACTCCTTTCCTGCCTTGTCAGTGTTTTAGATAGATGGATGATCCAGCTGATGATAAATGACAGTCTGAGGAAACACAGAAACACTTAGTGATTGTCGTTAGAATATATATTTCTATGAAAAAAGCTTAAACTCCGTTAAATATCATCTTTAAATATCATTAACACACAAGCTAATAAGCAGGACCTGATAGAAAAAAAAGTCTGTGAAGACTTTAAAAAAAAAAAAAGAAAAAAAAAGTGTTTTTGCAGATTAAACAATTGGCGAGCTCTCTGGCAAAATGTGTCCGTCCATACATCCACGTACTGTCATAACAAAACTAAACATATGGTTTTGCAATACTCTTGACAGTTACGGTAGCGCACAGACGAAACAAACTCTTCATTAATGAAATCTGTGTGAATGAGGTTTGACCCTAAGATGGCGTTAGGCTGAGAGTATAGTGGAGAGTAGACTGAGCTTTTTATTTAATATCTTTTTTTTTTTTTTTTTAGCGGTTGATTGATCTGTATTATGTGTCCTGGCCTTGAGTGGGATCCTGGCTCGGCACTAGTGTAAACGGTAAGGGGAGACGACGAGGTCGACTCGCCCCCCCCCCCCCCCCCCCCCCCCCTCACAGACCTGTTGGCGAAACGCGATCTGCCTGGATTTGGGAATGAGACTGGGTGTAGGGAGGGGGGCTTATCTGATACTTTCCAAAAAAAGCCCCCCCCCCACTCCTCTTGAACACACACACACACACACACACACACACACACACACACACACACTGTTTGCTTCATTCTCAGCCCTTAGCAAAGACAGCACATCTGGTAACACTGTAGGGGCATTGTCCTTTTTGGGCCCCTTTGGCAGAGGAGTCGGGTTGCCTCAATATTTCCTCAAGGATCCGGTTACCCAGAGGACGGAGAAAGAGAGATGGAGAAAAAGAGCCGTGTTACGGAATATGAAAAAGAGCGTCTGGCTTTAATGAAGCCGCAGACTTCCCCGCTGTTTGTGTACGTTGCCCGTCGACATGCGTTTGAACAACTGATTTCTTCAGAGATGATAAAAACAGTTGTTGAATGAGGTGAGCGGTACAGGCAGAAGTGTATGGGGATTGCCTAGGAGACAGCAGACGCCGGGTAATTAGAGGACACTCGACACGTCTGGCTATTTAACGTCACTGGGATTTGCACTGATGTGAAAAGAAAAATGATTTGAATGACCGACCCCTTCAGGAATGGGTTGGCAACTACATCCGTGTTTTCAGACCAACTCAGGGACGAGGACACAAACGGCTGACTTGTCTACCGTATAATCGGTAAAACGTCTGTCGTTAAACCACAATCACTGAACGGCTCCTCTTTAAGAGATGAATTATGCATAGATCAGTGTGAACTTCTCTTTTCTCTCTCTCTCTCTCTCCGCCACACTGTCTTTGTGGTAGGTAAGGCCTCTGAAGGATTTAGGCTCTCTCAGTCACATTCAGTTATTCACTATATGGACTATTCAAAAACACACAATATGAACAGCACAAAAGTATGCCCACACACACACACCCACACGCATACTTGCACTTCTATCTTTGTGAGGACACTCATTGACATAAGGCATTCCCTAGATCCTTATCCTAACCTTAACCATCACAACTAAATGACTAACCTCAACCCTTACCCTAACCTAAACCTAATTCTAACCTGAACCCTAAAACCAAGTCTTAACCCTCAAACAGCCCTGTGAAGAAGTGAGGACCAGCCAAAAAATGTCCTCGCTCTGTTGGTTAAAAACTTGTTCTGGTCCTCACTATGTAGCAATTACAAGCGCGCACACACACACACACACACACACACATATACACACACACACACGCACGCACACACACAAATACAAGAGAGCTGAGCAAGTGAGGCAGGAATCTCCTGTGAGATTTCAGTTTGTTTGTTTTCTTAAAGATGCTTTTAGCAATTCCCTGTTGGGGAAAAGCATCAAAGGTATTTTTTTTTCCTTCATTGCTCTGTTTCATTTCAGCGAGTCAGAGGGATTTTGAATATCCTCTTCTCGTACTCTAGCACTTACACACCGACTCCCGTTCTCACACGTTCTCTTCATCGGTCCATTTCTGGAGGCCGCCGGCGTCTCCCATCATCACCGCTTTGTGAGATTATGCATAATCATGTTTGTATTCTCTCAGGAGTGTTTGTGCATGGGTTTGTGTGAGCGTGTGTGTGTGTGTGAGCGTGTGTGTGTGTGCGAGCGTGTGTGTGTGATAGCGTGTTTATGTAAGTGTTTCTTTTGATGCTCGTTCCTACTGCATAGCTGTCAAATCTGGTCGCGCAGGCATCTCGCACGTTGTTGTGAGGCGGAGTGAGAGAGGGCCGTGGTTTTGTCCAGGGAGGAAAATGTCATAAACACTGACGTGTAACGTAGTGTCTGTGTAGTGGGTGTGTTTCTACCAGATGTCAGGAGCCTCATTAACCCCTCAACTCTCTGGACCTCTTTCTGTTTTGACTCGCCATCTGCTTTTCAGCTGCGAGCCGGTCACCCAATCCGCCCTCCCGATACAGTTTTGACACAGGGTGAATTGCTATAAATATACCCCAGATTAACAAAGCGTCCCCTGAATCTGGACTCTGCAAACACCGCGGCGCTTTTACCGATCGCCTCTCCATAATCACCTGCTGGTGCCTAGGGCAGGGCAGGTGTGCTTAATGGCCACCATAACGCCCAATTAACAACAACTAGAGAGGGGGTGGGAAAGCTTGTCTGAAATAAAGAGGAAAAAAAAAACACTGCCTCTGGTGCTTTTTAATAAGGGGTGCTTTGTCAGTTCAAGGCCATGTTCCCAATATGCTACCAGAATTTTGCTTTCTTTCCAGTGTTCATTTTTTTTTTTTTTAATATTTCATTTTTGTATCAAGTTGGGAGTCTGGATTTTTCTGGATAATAATTAGCAACCACTGCCTACTGTCCTCTGTAGTATTACTCCACAGAGTTCAGGCTCTGTCCATTTTTCATCAGAGTTTTTGTACAATGCAGTTCACACCAGGCTCTAATGAAGCCAAACTGTAGTATTAATCAGAGGTGGCAAAAGTAAAAGAAGAAGTACTCTTGCTAAAAAAAAAAAAAAAAAAGCACCATCTAAGTGGAGTTAAACTGAAAAAATTAAACTGTGAGTGACTATTTTACTCTTATTTTTCGGGAGGGACATTTTAACTCTACCTAGAGTAATTTTTTTTTTTTTTAGCAAAAGTGCTTCTACTTTTACTTTTTCCACTTCTGGCATTAATACCTGTATAGAGCCAAGAAGCGATGCATTGAGCTGAATTATAGGACACTGCAAAATGTGTTAACAAATGTTGAATTTTGTGACAAAATCGGCTTCTGAGAGCCTGGTATGTAATGGTACTGTGTGACAGGTGGTGGAGCTGATCTCGAGTGCCATTGGAGACTTGGTGCAGGGAATCTACCACGAAAACTCCAACAGCACAGAGGTAAGGCCTGATGAACTACTGTCACAACAGGTTTTGTATACAACTGAAAAATGCACAAGACATTGGATAGTCGTGATGTGTTGCAGCTCTGTCAGCCTAGGAGGTAACAGTTTATTCTGTTGCTCTTTGTTTAAGTTGTTGACGTATGTGTTATGGTGACTTATCGCATCGTTTTGTCAGGCTTTGTGAGGAATTCTGGTCAGGTATATTCCTTTTAATTCATGCGGTGTTAGGGAGCAACGCAGGCCTACGTTTTTTTTTCTTTTTACTGTGTCAAAAACAGTACATTTCTTCTTCTCTTTGAATTTTATTTCAGATTTGAGAAAAGTTTATGCCACATTAGTTTATTCCTTCACTTATTTGAACATTTAAACCGTAATGAATTACTTAATTAACGGAATCAATAGTTTTTATTAAAAGGAGTCAACCAGTCAAGACATTTTGGTGAGCAGATATGACTGTGGTAGAGCGATACTCTAACTCTTCATGTTCACTGACTTGATATTTTGTTTTCCCCCCTCCCACACACTTGAGGTTTCACAGTGCTTCTCAAACAAATGAGTCGTATTAAATAATGAATGAAAACAAAAGTTTTGTCTGTGATGTAGCAGATATGTATGTCCGGACGAATTTCCTTCTGGATGTAAGGCAATTATTTCTGACAGGGAACGAGGGGTTCGGATTTCACCACACCCCTTTTAGAGGAGAGAATTCCGAGCAGAGCTCAGCATCGCTTTTCTCCCTCGAACCGGGCTCAAGTTTCACCACCCCTTAACTCCTCCTGATTCTTTTCTTGTTGTTTATTTTCTATATCTTTGGAAGGAAGTTGGTATTTGTTTTTTTTTTTCCAGAAATCCAGAGCATCAGGTAGTCTAGCTCGATCCTCTTTTTAATTTAATTTTTGAGGTGAAACACTGAAACCCAAAGTGTCTAAACCCTTTTCATTAGTTTTTGTTATTTTATATCAGTGAACCATAGAAACAGCACAACAAGCTCCAGGCACATACTGGTCATTGGTTTGTGGGGTTAGATTAGGTACAGTTTGTGTGGTTTACCAGATGGGATGGAAAGTGCTGGTCGTAGATGGTAAAGACTGATGTGTAAGCAGAACCTAAAACAGTCTCATGGTGTTGCATGTCTCATTAAACACTGAATGTTGATATGCTGAGGATTAAGTGGTGTGCTTGTTAACGTAATACTTTGGGTTGTTTCCAACCCTTTTCACAGCTTTCTGTCAGCAGAGGAATATTGAAACACATGAAACGTCATCTACATGCTTCGGACACTATAATGTTAATTCTTCATATCAAATCCAGTTAATGCTTACAATTCTGCATTTCATCTTTACCCCTTGGTCTGTGTTTGAAGGAGAGCAATCTTACTGTGGCCTCATGGGAAGACCAGACGTTTCTGTCCCATGGTGCTTTGCTTGCGAAAAGCTGTCAAGCTGCCATGGAGTTGGCCAAACATGACAAAGAGGCACAGACCCTGGCATTCCAATATGGCAAACACCTGGCACTCGGACACAAGGTGAGCAGCTGACTGCACCGTATTGCAAAACTTATCTCTTTATTGTGTGTGTCTCAGATACAATTTCCCAGCATTTTGCAGTCCTGGTCATAGGATAGCAATTGAAAATGTTACCACAATGGTTAGGAGTGGGTTTAAACTTAAAACATGAACTCTGAGTAATAAGTAAGATACGATAATGCAATAAATTTATGAACGTCTGTCAAGTATATTATTAGGACTACTGTTACATGCACAAAACTAGTTTTAGCACTCAAGGGAGGAGCTATTCTAAAAAATCGTACTATTTCCAGTTAACATATTATCAGCAACAAAAACTACATGTGTTTTCCAAGAGTTCGTTGATGTTTTTTTCTTTTGTTTGTTTGGTTTTTTTTTTACTTTGTTTTTATGGAATTCTGTACTTTAGGTGAACTCTGACCTCCAGCCATTTGTGAAGAGAGGTACAGATCCAGTGCCGTTCAGTTTAGACTCAGCTCCTGTGGTTTTCCACAGGCAGATAGTCGGACCAGAGAGATGGCTACAACAGCTCCAGCAGGTACTGAACTTCTCATCTCCACGTGCCTGCATACTTCATATTTCATAATCTCCACTTTCACCAATTGGCATTATATTTATTTGAAAGCTGAACTCTTACTTCCTAAGGTTCAGGCAAAATAAATACAAAATAGGTTTTCACATTGTATGATCCCAGTTGAGATTTAGATGTATGCATCCATCATTTAGATGTATCCATCCATCATTACGATAAGAAATGTAGTCGTATTTGACATCAAGAATAAACAAGAAAACGTATCTACGGTGTATTTGTAAAATCAGAGTTTTAAAGATTATTGTTTTTATAGTAATTTGTCATGAGCCATAAGGTTAATCAAATCAATGGAGCAAAGACTTATCATATACAATTGCACTGTTTTGCGCAGTGTCAGACTACAGTGGTTCATTTGTGAAGTAATGGCATAGCGGAAAGATTAGCTGGGATAAAGAGGTCTTTAGTTTTTAGCATCAGTGCTGCTTAATTACAGTGCAATTGATACCATCTCCCTGTAATGAGTTAAACTGGTATTTAACTCCTAATTAAACCTTATCAATATAATCTTAACATGAGCATATTCACTGAGGATAAAATGGCATTTAGAGTCAGGCTAACACTGAAACAGGAATCAATCACTATTGGATCTTCTCTTTTTCTCTTTGCTCAGGTTAAAACCATTACGAGGCAAATGGATCACACTAAGGTGAGGGACTGCTCTTTTTTTTCTGAAGTCTGTGGCATTGATGAATAGCAGTGGTTCCATGTTGTTGTCTGGGAGGGCTCTGTTTTGCGACTTACTTGTTAGTGGAACTACAGTCTGCCAAAAAGGCAGACCTCAGACAGATAACCAATGTCATAACCCAACCCAGCGCTCTTTGGAGAAAATCCTCAGTTTATCACAGAGCATCTCAGTGTTAGCCAGATATCAGAATATATCATTCAGCACGCACAGTCATCTGGTGTTAGCCATTTGAAAGCATTCAGTGGAGGCTGGCACTCGGAATGGCTGATCTGTGGTCAGGAGACATGAAGGGGATGTAGCTCGTAGGATGTCTTAGAGGTGAGAGCAACTTATCTTTTCACTGTAACCGATAGCAAGTTTGGAAATTTGGCTTCCAAAGTCAGATGGACAAGAGAGAAAGGGAGACAGATGGAGGGAGGTGAGAGAAAGAGAGAGAGAGAGAGAGAGAGAGAGAGAGAGAGAGAGAGAGAGAGAGAGAGACAGGGAGAGCATAAGGATCTCAGGTGGCTTGGGAAACTGGATCGTGGGGGATTGAGTACCAAGGCCTATTTGTGGAGGAGACAGAGAGACTGTGTGACAGTGGCATCGGTTTGGAGGATCTCCTTTACTAGGAAAGGGACACAAGGCAAAGACACACTACTTTTCACCGACTTGTTATTGAGCTTTTATGAATGTGTTTTAAGCATTAAAGAAGTCCGGTGAGACTTGAATTTGAAGAATGCTGTGACGACTGAAGATAAAAGTTGATTTTCTGGCTAAAGAAAGTTTTAGAAAAACTACGTTCATCTTCGAAAGTTTAAAACCTCTGTTCTAGTGTGAACAATGAAGTTTGTTTTTAAAAGTGGTTCAGAAAAGTAGCAGAGGATCCAGCAGGGAAGGAAAGCCCATGTAGTATTTCAGCTGCTACTGAAGTCTGCTTCCACTGCAGGCCCCCTGCTTTCTCTCTGTCTCCTTCACCACCCTGATCTCTCCATCCTTCCACGGTTTTGCCCTTTAAAAGGGTCTGTGTGCCC
Source organism: Chanos chanos (assembly GCF_902362185.1). NCBI lineage: Eukaryota > Metazoa > Chordata > Actinopteri > Gonorynchiformes > Chanidae > Chanos > Chanos chanos. Next base: position 43,490,582 of record NC_044498.1, on the reverse strand, counting down.
ATGTAGTGAAGTGTAACTGTAGCTCTCGACTGCTGTTTTAGACACAGAGCCCAGGGGGGCTTTTCAGCACAACTTGTTCCAGAATTCATTTGGTAAATGGCCCACAGCAGAACATGTCCTGACAGAGAAAGACCGGGGCCACATCAAAAGTGCCCTATCTGTGTGTGTGTGTGTGTGTGTGTGCATGTGTGTGTGTGTGTATGTCCACGTGCATGGAATTATGAATGTACAATATAATTTGAATGTGGTAGAATATACGGACATACACTTGATCAGTATTACCCCAAAATATACACAATTAATCATACACTGATAAGTTTAAAAGAAGATCTGTGTTTCAGTGTAACGATCATTAAAGGATATGACTGAAATTCCTTCTTTTATAATTGTTTTAATTCATCATAAACTGCTCTCATCTCTCCTCAACAGCTATGGGAAGCAATTAAATCAGAAAAAGGGGTGAGCCAAGCTGTCGACCTGTGCTGTTACCACGGTAACAAAGCACTGGAAGCCATCAAGCGGTTCCCCCCATCCGAAGCACGCTCTGCATTGGAAAACATTGCTTGTGCAGTTACCAAGTTCTGAACCAGGTCAAGTCAGCCAAATTTGGAAAACATCCCCTGTAACTGATATCTATTGTTAATCTTTCAGAATCTGTTGGGCTTGATTCTCTCAAATCAGGTGTTGTTGAAAACCACCTGTGTTGTCATTTAGACTTATTGAAAAGTTTTGGTTTTACTTGGCTGCTTAACTTGATTCAATGAAACTAGATTCTGCTGAACCATATTTTGGTGAACGCAACCTATTTTAATATTCTTATTGTGCTGGAGATTTTATAACTGTCATGTAACTGTTATATAACTGTTACAATCTTGTAATTTACCATAAAGGAATTGTCTCCTTCACTGCCCAAGTTATTTGTTGTCTCAAAAAAGTGGTATTGCTCTTACAGTAAAAACCAAGAAAGCTTAAGTTTGAAATGAATCTGTTCTTCGTGGCTGTGACTTTAAAATATCATACGGTTTGGGTAGTGGTCAACATTTTGGTGGTCACATTTTAGCTGAGTATGAAATTTATCTGAATAATGAGTGAAATTCCAGAGAAATATGGACTGGAGAACGGTGAAACGTGTCTCGCAACTTCCAAATGTCAAAACAACATCTGATACTGCACAGGATTACGATTTCTCTGAGAAAATTAAAAAAAAAAAAAAAAAGCTTTAATCTGAATAACCATGGGGTTTTTTGGGGGGGGGAGGGTGGGGGTTTGCTTCTTGCATCTTTTGCTACAAATTATAAAATGCCTCCAAATCAGTTCTTATTCTTCTCAGCACTCTCACTACTGCACATGCTGTTAAAGAAAATCAGGGCAACAGCAGAGGGGAGGGGAAAGGTCACACTGTTTGTCTTGGCCCTGCCACAGGCGCACTTGAAGCTGGGCTGGCAGAAATAATTAATGAGGCCCACTCCCGCGACCTGAGCAAATGGACAGGAAATGCGGCGGTATTGATTGGGCCGCTGTGAGGGCTGGCGCCAGGCTGGGGGGCCTGTGGTTTCCCGGGCGATCACCACCAGGGGGAAAGACATGGGTGTGAAGCTGGGTGGAGGGGCATCACCATCACCGTCACAGTCACCGGCCCAGCACAATCAACCTCCCACACACACACACACATATACACACACCTACACCTGATACTAACACCCTGCCCTGAAGGACAGACAACAGAGAGGAGGGAACAGTAGAAGGGGTGAAGGGAGAGTTTGGCAAACGCGGGGATGCAGAAAGGATAAAAAAAAAGAAAAACAAACAAACAAAAAACTTTATTTGAGGCTCTTTGAGCCTGCACTCTCGTTCTTCCATACTTTTAATCATGTACGTGGAACACATCACCACTTCCACTCAACCAAAACAGGGCATGCTGTCTTCTGTCCTCTGGCCATCTATGAAATATTAATCCTTGCCGTAAGCAGACATGAGAAAATTCACAGGGAAAGTGAGGGGGATAAAAATGAAGAGGAAGCACACAACAAGGATGTTTCAGCACAAAAAAAAAGTTTTGGGGGTGGTCACAAATCATTTAATGTACTGAAGTCACAAGGCTAAAATAAGTACGAGTGTCTCTGAACTCAATTTAACTTAGATCGGTAAAACTGTGTAACGAGACCAAAGGAATTTCATGTCACTGAAACGTAAAATATGTTGACATATTATAATTAAAAAAAAGTGGGGCTTGGAGTGCTCAATTTTGGTCAAGATGGAACAGCAGCCCTGTGCATAGACATGATGATACCAGTCACATTATGGCTTTCAGAAATCTGAGCCTATCCCTGTTTTAGCGCACGGAGATTTTTTTTTTGTGTGTGTGTGGTTGAGCCATTCTTCATGATTTGAGTGCTCTGATGACACCGGGGGGTGGCCTTCAGTGAGAGGTGTGTGAGACAGGAGCTCCACCTCAGTCTAGCCCAATGCTATTACAGTTTGACAAGAGCAGACAAGCTGGTGAGAAGACATACTTGAAGTGCTGATTTGTGACTGTCTTGCTGCATTAGAATAATATTAGTGACACTAGAGTGACTAAGCACCAGAGTTTAAGTGTGTATCAGTGATTGAGTGTGTCCACTTTCTAGAAATAAAGCCAAGATTACTGCATTTTCCAGAGTGAGGGGAAAGGCCTTCAATATTTGTGACCCTGGGGAGCAAAATCTCGCAGCTGATTGAGTCAGTGTTGAGGGACTAACATCTCACATATTTTACATTCAACACTCTATTTTCAGCAAGTCTACACTCATGTTATCACGAATTAAAAACAAAACAAAACAAATAAAAAAAACCCCTTCACTAGAGTGCTGTCATGGCATATTAATATGAAGGAAAATGGTTGTTAGAATTAAGTTAATATCCTCAATTTCCTGTCAAGTTCAGATAATGGCCAATTGTAGCTTAGGTGTATTTCATTTGCAGACTGTGGAAAGCTTATATTGCAGGACGTTCTGCGTTAAAGAGTGGTCATATTGTGGAAAAGACTAACTAGAAAGAGATTGAAATGAATATATTCAAGGTCACTAGGGGACTGAATCATCGTACAAGATTTTCTCAGTCCTTGCTTTTTCTTTTAGACCTCTTAATAGCTCATTTTCAAGATCAGCCATGCCTGAACACCTGTTGTCATGACACGCAGTACTGAACTTCCGATTAATTCTCCGTTCTTGGAACGATATGCTACTTTCATGGGATAAAAATGAGCTCATCTCCTAAATTATGCTTTAACGAGCCATGCTCGATGAGCAATGCGAAATTCCAGCCCCTTCTGAGCGAAGATTGTAGCGCGTGCTACAGCCAGGCGTACCTGAGCGCATGCCGCACGCTCCATTGCGTGATGGATCAAACTTAAGCTTGTCGCTGCCATTGAGACAGCCCCATTACCTGAGTAATGACCGACGATCCGTCTACCCGCGCCACGCATCCACATTTCACACTCAGCCCTCTGATATGGCTCTAATATAGACATTTCTAATTCATGATACGGGACATTGACCACATAAAGTCAGTGATGGTTGTCAAAGAATGGTTTCGGTCGAATATGAAAATGGTTGTGATGGTCCTAAAAATCTTTTCAAAGACTTAAAAAAAATTAAAACATACGTTCACACACTAACGGACACACAAGTTCCCTTTTATGGAGCGTTTAAAACATAAAATGTCATAGTTTTATTTCGTAAATATCAGGGTGTAAAGAAAACACAAGAGTTCACAAAATGATGCCGCAGTGCATTCCATGTCCGCCAGTGGGAGACAGATCGTATCGTGGTGGTCTTGCAAAACACTTGAATAAGAATGACTGTTAAAAACACTTTTTAAAGTGATCTGTTCTTCGCGTTGTGAACTCTGCTCCTTAATATAACCGCCACGAGACTACGGACCTATCGTGTGAATTCTCACATGGTAAAATTAAGTTTTTGCCTTTCAGTCATCAGCTACATTTTCTCCTGGTTTCCGGCCTTCATCGCTTAAGATTTAATTGGCCTTACAATGTCCTTATAGATCAATCTCGCGGACATGCTAGAAAACTGCCATGAAGAAACAGTGTATGAATTATTACCGCAAATATTGTTACACTATAAAGATGATCCGTCTCGCAGAACAAAGTCATGAGTAGAGCTACGCAAATAAAAAAGTTTGTGACTTCCACAGAAATGTATCCTCTGGATATGAGATGTCTGTATAACTGAAGTATCAGTAAAAGCAGATGAGGTCTGAGGTGCTTTATATGGCTTGTTTTAAACGCCTTACTATAACAGCATTATCCTATAAATGATTTATCTGAATTCCGACATTAGTTTAGACGTAATTGTGTATAATTCTATCATCATTCCATCTTTGTTATTATCAGATACTGACATGAAGCTTTGGTATACAGTAAGCAGAAAGCATATAGTATTTAACTTAGTTTTCAGATAATAATTATTGACATCCTCCTTTCATTGTTTATACAGTAACCATGGATTTGTTGGGCACGTACCACTGTCCTGGTCGAAAAATAATACAGAATAGAAATAGACCTGATACTTTCTATATCAAAAACTTTGGACGGAGTTGTGGTGTTCTAAATGATGCAGACTGCCTTACAAAACTGTGATTGCAATAAAGAGATTGTTCAAATGTTTCTGACCTCGAAATACAGTAAAAAGTGAATGGGAAATAAATGGTGGAAGACACATCTCATGCACTGAAAATATCTTCCTTAACTGGGTTCGTTCTGTTCAGAGAATTCAGCAATTCAGATCTTTTCTGTCTTTTCCTCCCAGTTCCACTCATTTTCCCCTCTGCTCCTGCCTGACTACACGGTGGACTTCACCCACAGTAACCCACAGCTGTGCGGAAATGACACAGCAGGCGAGTACCGTCACGTCACGCGAGAGGGCACTGACAAGAGAAAAAACACGGCGGAGAGAAACACGGACAACAGTTCCCCGTGGACAAAACCACAACGATAAGATCCAATAATATGCATAACACTCCTTGAACTATTGCAGACGACTGCAAAGAGTCGCAAGGGTAAGTTTAAAACTACCTGCAGGAAATTTTGAGGCATTGTAGTAGCGAGAGGGTGAAAACTCGTCGGTGGGTATTTTTCTTGCCGCGTCACGCAACACGAATTTCTCACGGGAAAGAAAAAGAGCCGTAAGAAACCGTGAGCTGGATTTTACATTATTAGTAACTACCGAAGACTATGTTACGTTGTCTGTGAAGTGTACGCTCTCTGTTCTTGGTGCACAAAGTACACCAGGTTTGTCTGCCTCCCGGATTGCTGCGATTCGTGGGTTTCTAGTGGAAGAATGAGGAAGTGGAGTCAGTGGACGTGAGTGAGGGGCGCGTGAGTGAGACGCGACTGAGTAGCAGCGCCGCCCCGGTGCGTCTGGCGAGACTTTGCGATGCACACAGATAAACAAACAAACAGCACAGGCAAAAATATGACTTCAACTTCGGCATTCTGTTCACCTGACAAAATAACTGATTAAACTTACATAACATTTTGTTTTCTAGCAACACACATTGATTTCCTTATGTTTGGTTGTAGATGTCAGTGTAAAGAAAGCGTTGCTTTTTTGCTGACATAACGTTTGTTGTTTGTTTGTGTATTTGTTTCAGAATAGGCTTAAGTATATAGAGTATAATGCTACTAAACCCCTAAAGTGTCGTGAAAAGTAACAATATACAGTTTCTGAATTATCGTTGTTGTCAGGCCCTCGACATACACTCAAAATGGTATATGGTAATCACGGGGAACTAATCGGTTAGCCATGGATCTTTCATTCGTGGGCACGAGATCTCTCTTACATGGGCTGATTGTTCCACTGAAGTTTAGAAGTGGTGGGAGCGAAACCTCAAACGGTTGTCTTCAAAATCTATAGTTGTAGAGCGCGAGATTTAAAAACACTGGTCGTGAGATCCTGCTTATGGCAGTATTCGTCCAACGAATTCCACCGAGCAGATATACTAATAAGTGTGTAAATTTTAGCTGTAATTTAACTTAATTTCTATTTTGGGATGATTTACCACGGTGGAACTGGCTCACCTTAATTCCGATATAAATACATCATAACCCGGAGGCAACGCCTAGAATTACTTGGCGATCCACGTAAGACTTATACGAAACAGAACAATGAATGAGCGAATTAATCAGCGTTATCATTCTCGATTACGTTGATCACTTGCATTTGACTTATACTTCACATTTCTCGACCACGACTATGGATTTCGAGGTCACAAGGAAGCACTGTCGTCAGCATCAGTTATCAGATCACTAATTTACAAGTTGTCTCAAGATATGAATTCAGTGGTTTTCACATTTTTTCTCAGCATGACACCATAGAGGCTTGGTCGAATGTCATACTATTTTGATAATGATTTAAAAATGCAGTGCGTTGTTCTACGAAATACCCGCAATTTACTGGTATTATCATCTACGGATTTCCAAATTCTGTCTAGTTTTAAACTAAATTCAGACTATCTTGTAGGGTTACTCAAAACGGTGCCGTAACATTAGAGTTTGTTTGATGTTGTAGTGAGGTGAGGATTGTTATTTTTCCTGCAATTGATGTTAGAATGCATTATCTGAGTATTTAAATAACATCTTATCAGTGACATTCAATAATATCTGTGATTCTTTAAACAGGACATGAGTTCCTCTGAGCATGGAGAAATGTTGGATGGAGAGATGCTTCAGAAAGGTAATTGACATTCAGTCCGCCACTCTGATACACCACCAGCATTCTGTTTACATTGTTTGTTTGTTTTTGGACGAGACTGTATTGGCACAGTTTAATGAGTTAAAGCCATACACAGGTTCCTCAGAACAAAAAAAATGTGATGTAAAATCTGTGTTAACACTAACAGTGAATTATATGCATATGCTCTTTTCAGTTAAGATTGAAAAGGACTCAGAGGATGCCACGGGTTGCTTTGAGACAGCACAGAATTTGGGAGAACCATCCTTGCACAGCACACCTCCAGGCATCACAAAACGATCTGCATCACTGAATCCAGAGGTTGACCAGCCCAGCAGTAGAAAGAGAAGCAAGGTTTCTTTACAGGTAAAAAGAGACATCATCTAATGGGGATTGGATTGTAATAACTTAATCATACTTAGAAACTTACTTCCTTTACTGATAGTATTCTTTAGCCATAAATTTCCTTTTTTTTCTCTTGAAACTTGTTTGTGAGAACAGCCACACGAAACTTTTACTAACCATAAGTAAGTAACTGTACTGTAGTTCTCTGAATCAAGTGTTAAGGGAGTCAAAAATGGCTATAAGAATGTTTTGTCATCATATTGTTGTCTGCAGGTTTGAAGATGAACTAGTACCACAGCACTCCAAAACCATCCCCTATCTTTCTTCTTATTTGTAGGCAGGTGATCCTTCTCAAGAACAAGATGTTGAAGAGTTCACTAGATCTCACAGTCATGGCCCAGCATCATCAACATCCCAGGAAAGGACGCTGTCCTCCTACAGGAAACCCCTTTACAGCATCTCCCACCGCATCACAGAGAAAAAAGCTTCTTCCAGCCTGGACCAGCATATTCAGAATGACGCAGGAGTTCGTCTGGGTTACAATGGTCTCCTGTTCTCAAAGCTGTGCAACTCTGGAGATCATAACAGATGTGAAGCTTCACCATCATCTGGAGTCCCAACCTCTACAGACTCACACCTGTACCCTCTGATTGAGAAGATGTTCTTTATCCTTAATACGCTCAACTCCAGTATGACACAGCTACACAGCAAGGTGGACTTGCTCTCCTTGGAGGTGACACGCATCAAAAAGCAGATTTCCAAGCCTTCGGAGACAGTAATGGAGTTCCAGCCTCCACCTGAGTACCAGCTCACAAGTGAGGAGTTGGCACAGCTGATGGAGCAGACATCCACAGCAGGTGAGCTTGGCTGTAGGCTTCTAGTACAGCTGTTCCCTGAGCTATTTACAGCAAAGGAGTGTTCAAATGGCTGTAGCACATGCAGCATGGCCAACAAGCGCACTCTTGACTCACTACACCTCCAGCTAATTCGCAACTATGTGGAAGTCTGCTACCCACTGGTTAAGAACAGTAACGTCTGGCAGACAGAATGCTTGCTACAGATCAATGACTTCTTCAACCGCTTTTGGGCCCAGAAGGATATGGAGAGTGGGCAGGTTTGTGGCAGTCAGACTCCTGTAGGACTTGGTTTTGAGCAGGAGCATAATCAGGTTTGTCATTTTATTAATGAGGATGGTCAAGATGAGAGACTCTCGCTGGACTCTGGTGAGAATGACAGTAAAGGTTGCCATCTTAATAATGCCATATCTGACCTCACGTTTTGTCCTGATGTTTCTGAGGACCCTGATGATCTCACCTCCCCTGAGGACTTTGTCATATTTCTGTTGAACCGTCTTTTCCCTGAAATTTTTCAAGAAGGGAAATTGCCAGAGGGTCATACCAGTGTAGGGAAGATGATCCTTAACTCAGACAGACTTGACATCATTCGCAAATACATGGAGGCAAATTTCCCTGATGTTCCAGAGGACACTTGGTTGCACTTATGTGTCCAGCGCATGGAGGAGGCATTGGAAAGTGTTCAGACTCCCGGTGGTGACCATGACAATAGCCGTGAGGAAAACTATGACTCTGCGTGCCTCCCTGATGATATTTCTATAATAAAGATCAATGACCTGTGTGAGTATGACAGACCAAATCGTAGGACAAAGAAATCTTGGATGGCGTCAGTCGATTTCGACAAAATGGAGATCCCTCCCCCAGACTTTGATGTTCCTGAAGAGTACCTGCTCACCAAAGAGCAGCTGAAGAGCATCTATGACTGCAGTCTGTCCATTGGAAACTTTGCCTCCCGACTTCTGGTCCTCATGTTCCCAGAACTGTTTACTTATGAAAACGCAAGAAAACACTACAACTGCAGTGGCTCACTGGGGAAAAAGCAGTTGGACCCCGTCCGGATCAACCTTATTCGCCACTATGTCCAGCTGCTTTACCCACGCGCCAAGAACGATCGTGTTTGGACCCTGGAGTTTGTAGGGAAGCTGGACGAGCGCTGCAGGCGTCGCGACACGGAGCAGCGTCGTTCGTACCAGCAGCAGCGAAAAGTCTACGTCCCAGAGTCTGCGGCCGACACCAGGGATATCGTGACCGCCAGCCAAATCAATCCGCCTAACTCAGAACGTCTGAAAGAGGACTATGAAATTATCTCCTTACCCCCTGAGAAAAGCAGCAAAGACTTCTGCAAAATTCCCTTAGAGGAACTCACAGTACCCACACCAGACTTTCCCGTGCCTTCCATCTACCTGCTCTCAGATGCTGAGATCAGGGAGATAGTACAACAGAGTCTCTCTGTCGGAAACTTTGCTGCTCGACTGCTTGTACGCCTCTTCCCAGAGCTCTTTACCCAGGAGAACCTCAGGCTCCAATACAACCACTCAGGTGCCTGCAACAAGAAGCAGCTTGACCCTGTGCGTCTGCGGCTCATCCGCCATTATGTAGAGGCCGTGTACCCTGTGGACAAGATGGAGGAGGTATGGCACTATGAATGTGTGCCCAGCATTGATGAGCGGTGCAGGCGTCCCAATCGGAAGAAGTGTGACATTCTAAAGAAGGCAAAGAGGTCAAACAGCACTGTCATGTATTCCTAACAGTGCTCTGCAATGAGCTGTCCTTTTTGTATACTTTACAGAAAAATGTATCATTTGCACAAGTCTGTCAGCTGAAAGGCTATATTAAAACTCATGAAATGTCCTTGGTGAGCTCCATGTAGGATGTGTTTGCAACATGTAACTGCAGTACCAAACAATACCGTTTGTCATAGAGCTCACTGTCAACTGGTAGTAAAGTGTTAGGGTTACTATTTATATGCCAAAATGTAACTGATGTAATTCTAACTGCTAATAGATTTATAAGCTATCGTAGCCTTAAACAAGTAAATTAAGAAATGTTAATATTAACATATTAAAAATATATGTCACTTTAGTAGAGATAAAACACAAAGTAATTATATATATATATATTTTGTTTTTAATTAGATGTAGCAATGTGTCAGCACTGGTCTTTTCTAACAAAGAATTTATGAAAATATGTCCTATCTTCTTATAGAAGTTATTAATCTATACTAAACTACAGCAGGTTATGTCACACTATTTTTAAATAAACTCTGATGTCTTAGTAGAGAAGAAATTGGAGTTTTTTTGGTTCTTTCTCCTCCAAACTGAATCTCTGAATTAACAATGCTTGAAAGTATCTCTTTCCCAAAAGAGTATGTTTCCCCTGATACCTGATGCCAGTTTTTGCATGGTGACATTGAACTGAATAGCACCAACAATTTGCTGCGCTTTCAAGAGAGTGTCTACTTTATTCTATCTGCAACTACACAGACATCTCAACTGTCAACTAGCAATAATCAGGCATACGAATACTGTCATGCCCACCTGAGGGAATTAACTGAAAAGCTCAATTAATAAACATACTCCTGTTAAAGTTTCAGAGCAGGTATTGCAGTTAGTCTAAAGTATTATGAACAATAATACTTTATGGACAAATATTATGTAACAAATCCAGAGTTACAAATAACTTCTGGAAAACATGGATACATTTACTTCAGTCACACCTCTAACATCAAACACAGCATTTTCATCTTATTAACACTGTTATGAAGAACTCAGCGTAAGACCATGTCTGGGAGGCACAGATTCTAGAAGTTGCTGGTCAAAGTGGTTACAATATGACAAAATTTATTCCTGTCCTTCAAATACTTCAATTCATTAAGTGTCCATCCATTCATCAGTTCAGCCCACAGTATTCTAAAAATTTATAACCATAATTATTAGGTCACTAATTTGTCAACACATTAATGAAAAATTACTTTGCAGCAGACATCTCTGTACTATGCAAAACCAATGTCAGTGCTATACAGTAACCAAGTCTACATTAGACTAGTTAGTATGGTACTGTCACTGAAGTCCCTTTACCCCACAACCACAGAATAGCATCACTTTCAGTTAAAGCAAATCAGAAGTTCTGATGGTAAAGATCACCTCTTTCACATTTAAAAGGTAATATGTGAACCATGTGCATCTCCATCTGTCTTTATTGTGAACCAAAATAATCCTTGGGCTGTGGAAAATTTACAGTCATAAAACTGTTTGTATTTTACACATGTATGAAGGTGATGTGAGCTCATTATTCGACTATGCTGAGTGCGGGCCAATGTCCAGCAAAACTGAGTCCTTTGCTGCTAGTACCAGGAGTTGAAAAAAAAAACCAAAACAAAAACAAACAAATAAACAAACAAAAAACCATGGACCACTTCTTATTGCCTTAAAGTCAAGTTGGGTAAGTCAATATAGTCAATTCCAAAAATTCATTACAGTCAATTCAAAGCACGCTTCACTGCTTCAAAGCATCTTGTTTGGGAAGCTGCAGGTTTTTCCAGCTCCTAAGTATGACTTTCTGCTTCTCTGAATCATTGGTTTCACCCACTATCTTTTTGAGGACAACTCTCTTCATCAATACTGTGCCCATTGCATTGTCTTCACCCAAGATCAAGTCCAAAGTATCTCCCACTTTAACCTGCAGAGGGAGCAAAAGAACAAAACAATGCTTCAGTTGATGAGCTGTACAAGTAATGGTTTTGGAACCACTGCAAACACATAGTAACAGTTGCTTTGTTATACTTCCTAAATTTTAATGCATATTACAGCCTAATAACACCTTTTATATACTGCCCAAGCGCCCCCTAAAAAATGATCATATGAAAGTAGTAAAGGTGGAGTAAGCCTGTGTCACAAAGTAAATTGAAGTGTACCTCTCAGTATGTCCATACATTATGATTAATGTCATGGGAAATCATGCAGTATAAGTGTAACCGTATGCAGAGAAACACTGCTCACCATTTTGCTTTTCTTGACAAGTTTTTGTCCATTCAGTCTCAGCTTGTTGTTGTAAAAAGCATCCTCCACTTTGCTGAAAGAGAGGCAGAACAGAGATTACTTACTGATTCAAGTATTTATTCTTTCGCAGACCAGTGGATGCTGTCTAAAACACTAGTAATGTTTTCCATTAACGGAATACTGATAATCTATTCCACTCTGTGACCTGTTACTAATATGAACGGACTTTAAAAGTATACTGCGACTTTTTTTGTGACAAATGTTGTCACTGCAAATCATACAGAATATGTTCTGGATATTATGAGAGAACATATTCTCCATGTACTTTTCAAGGATTTCTATGGAATTTGATCTTACTTGTGAGCCATGTCCAAGCCAGCTTTCAGAATAAGGTCAAAACGGAGGGATTGAACATGTTTTTCACGGTCTTTGTAGTCCTTGGGTAGACCCGGGTCATCCTGCAGCTCATCTTCATAGTCACTGGCCTCTGGATCTTCCTCCTCATCGTCATCCTCCTCCTCTTGGCTTGGCTTTTGCTTTCTATTCTTTTTAGTACTTTTGAATTGCGTCTGCTGAAGAGGCCAGTTCTTTGAAGAATCCCAGAGCCTGGGATTAAACGCTTGTGTCTTCTGTGTCAGGGGAACAATGGTACCCCATAGCTGACGTGCATGTAATGTTCTTGGGCACCATGTGGTCAGGCTGGCTCCGTGACTGGGCACCAGTACTTGCAAGGAGTTCACCCTCCCCAGCTGTCTCAGGGTTAATGCCTGCACCCACACACTCTGCATCTTTAAGTGCACTGCACCCTGTCACTTGAAAGAGCCAGGCCAAAGCAAACAAACAAAAAAAAAAATAAAAGGAACAACAATCACAAATAAGAGTTTGGGAAGAAACAAACAGTTCCAGTGATTTTGTGAGTTGTCCAGGTTCATATTTAGGACCTTAAAAGGCTTATGACAAACATAAATGTATTAACAGCTGAACACACTTGTACATTAACAAACTATTATTTATGCAACACATCACACTGTGGGATGTGCTTGTACTAGGATGTAGGGCAGAATAGCTTGCTGATGAGAGAGTAACAAACCGTGAAACTTTTAATGTACGTTTCACAGAAGTGGTGGTAAAGACTACACTGGTTATGGCAAGAGTGCAAATACAAACAAACAAACAATAAAACTTGCAAAAGCTGTACAAAATCAACATTAATTCTACTACAACGTCACCATTATTAGTGTCGCCACGACAGTTAAATTACATAATAGGTTATCTCGATTCTACTTATTGACCACGCGACTGACCTAACTGGACAGCAAAGAGGAGAATTTACAAAATGATAATGGTTTGTAACACACTGCGTTACGTGTTGTAAAAGTAGGGACACTTCAAGCACACGAACACATGCCATAAGCTTGTCTAATGTGGGCTAGTTAGCAGGCCGAGTCGCTTTACGCATTATTCCTACGACAGTATGAATTCAATGTATAAAGCACAGGAAAACATAATTTGATCCATCCAACAATGCTCTTGGAAGAATTAATTCATACCTTAGTCTTGTTTAAAGTTCTCCTGTTCATTCACTATGCTTTTCAACCTTGTCAACGAGCCGAGTAAAAACAAACCCAAGAGGCTACCTTCTTCGACGAAATTAAATGTCACAGTAGTAATTTCGCCCCCTAGTGCTTGGTAGTGTGAACTGTGCTACTTCCAAGCGTGCAAAAGAGATTAACGTCATGCAAAACCATGACTGTAACTGTACACATCTATTTTGCAATGTAAACTAAATAAATAATTAAAAAGCCATTTGAATGGATTTCACAAAAAACAATCAATTTTCAAATGGTGATGATTTTCTCTCAACCATTTTAAAGTACTGGTTGATCTATGATAGCAGAAAATGAGCGACGTGCAATTCTCACAGTAAACCTTCATGACCTCACGATTATTTTCTTCTTCTTCCTCTTCTTCCCATTAATACTGTTATTAACAATAAACATAATCATGACAAACTTGGCAAGATATCGGTTTAACCTCGAACATAACTCTTACTTCGCCACCACTACAGTGAACCTCACAAGTTTCCACATTCCCCATCCTTTGATTGGCTGAAGCCTCACGTGTCTATAGGCTGGAACCTTTAAATGTGCTGTTCAGAAACGTCAGCCTTACTCAGATTTGTGGATAGAGAGTGGGAAGAATAACAGAACATCAATCGGATCAAGTCAGACATAATCATGTATTATATTGAAAGTTTTGCCCTTTCTCTCTCCTTATTATTTATGGGGGTGCAGGGGACATTCAGGAATCACGGATATCATAATCAAATTTATGCGGAAAGACCTGTTGTGATGGGGAGACAGCCGGCCCCTTACAACAGGCAGCCGGCTCATAACAACATCCCAGCACAGCAAAATACGATCAGTCAAGGAGGTATGTATTTGAGATACTTCTACGAATGTCTGAGTTGTACTTGTAATTAATCTAAAGTAAATAAATGAGGTAAATGCTATGACTATTTGTACTACGAATTTTACTACGACAACTAGAACTAACTATTGGAGTGGTGGTACAAAATAGACTTTTTTCACGCATTGATAATTTGAGCCGATGTTTTTCTTTGGGTTTTTTTTTTTTTTTGAAGTATGCTTATCACATAATGGATATTCCGATGATCAATATGTATTTTGTATTTTATACATTTATTTTCAAGGTCTTAGACTAATACCATTATGTCATTGTGTTTACTACACGTTTGCAATATTTGCAGATCTAAACTTCGATGTGTTGCTGTGTAAAAATGAAACCAGATTGCAAACATTCACAGAGTGGTATATACTAAGCCACGACTGTATACAATTTACTGGAACCTTCCTTTATGTTGTAGAAATGGACTGGTGCACCTTTTAAAGTGAAGATGAAACTGATCATTTTTCACAACGCTTGAAAGAGTGAAGATATTCAATACTTTATTGTGTTCTTAAATTCTCTATTTTGGTTTAAAAAATAGTCATATCATGTGAATATCTTTTCATATTTTTTTGTATACATGTAGAACTCTGTGTATCCAGTAGGCTTTTATGGTCTCTCTTGAACAGTCACTTTTAGTTGTCAATGATTATTTTTAGTGTTAACAGATTCTGAAGTTATTTAGTGATAGAAAATGTGCTGTCTCATCACTCATTACCTTGCTCAGGCTTTTGCTATACAAAAGCAAAAGCCTATAACAAAATAACAAAATCACCTCTCTCTTCATTATGTCAAAAACCAAAACACATGCATCTTCCTGTGCTTTTAGCAAACAAGGTAACCGTTGCCTTTCCGCTTCCCTCTCTCTCCTCGCACAAAGCACGCAGCATTAATCACAGGTTTTACGGCTATCACCACTACCACCGTCCGCCGTGGAAGTGGCCGCCGTTCAACTACCACCGGCCAGTGGTACCCAAGATACCCACAGTACCTATCCCAAAGGCACCATCGGTGCCACAAGTGATACCCACGCCACTCACGCCACCCATGCTACCCACGCCACCCACTCCACCCCCAACGCCTGCACTGCCGGTCAGTACCCCTAGCGGCACCACCTCCCCGGCAATCTCTCCCCGTACTGTCCCAGGTAGATCAGCTAAATTCCAGTCATGTTTCTGCCCCAACTGGTCAACAGTTCTTTGAGAGTCCAGACTTTATTGTTGTTTTCATTCTTCTTTGCCTTCAACTTTTCTCTCTGTCATGATCTCTCATACTCTTTCAGGAGATATTATAAATGGTAAGAAGAAGTGGAGTGTGAGCATCTTACAGTGCTTTATGCCTCATGACTGATAGACTATCATTTTTTTTTTTTGCTATTCAAAAATAATAACATGACAGCAATATAGTGTCTTTCCCTGTTTCAGCTCTGCTAATCAAGTAAAAATCCAGGATGTCCATAACTGTTTTCGGCTTTTCGGTCATAATTTCATACTGCAACTTCATGGGCTTTTCAGTTTGCATCTGCCTGTGTGTTTCTTGTATAAAATTCTGTTAACGTGTTAATATTACATCATCCAGATGCAAAGTTCTGAACTTCTGCTCAGATGAGACAGGTTAATCGTTCGAGTCTATGGAACACTATCAGGGGAACACCACTCTGAAGAGAGTAGTAATTTTCTATATTGGATTTCCACAGAGGGTAGCTGTTGAGCATTTCATGCAGTCCATACAGGCCAGTATCAGTATGAAATTTTAACAGTTAATACCACTGATGGCACATACTTAACTAATGTCTTATTCTACTGCTCACTACCCTTAAAGTGACACTGAATGACATGGGTAGTCATTAAACAATTACAGAGCAAAGTTGCATACTACAAAAGTTGTTTCTTTGTACTCCATTGACTTTCTTCTTTTTCTTTTTTCATATTCAGAATGAAATGAAACATATCTATTCCTTTTAATAATTTTTTCTGTTCAACAAAATGGTCTGTAGAATCAGTACTGCCCTCCATTAACCAAAACCATTCAGTTCTATTGCAGTATACTCTTTTCTCTCCCTCTGCACGAACAGAGGTCTGCAAGAGCCGTCCACTGGACCTTGTCTTCATCATCGACAGCTCCCGCAGTGTGCGTCCTGCTGAGTTTGAGAAGGTCAAGACCTTTCTCGCAGACATGGTGGATACGCTGGAGATTGGCATAGATGCCACTCGTGTTGCTTTGGTGAACTATGCCAGCACAGTCAACATTGAGTTCCTCCTGAATACCTACTCCAGTAAAGCTGAGATCAAGCAGGCCTTTTCAAGGATTGATCCACTCTCATCTGGCACCATGACTGGCCTGGCCATCAAAACTGCCATGGAGAAAGCTTTCACCGAGGAGTCAGGTGCCCGGCCACGTTCCAAGAACATTTCCAAGGTCTCCATTATCGTCACGGATGGTCGGCCCCAGGATAAGGTAGAGGAGGTGTCTGCAGCAGCTCGAGCCTCTGGGATTGAAATCTATGCTGTGGGCGTAGACCGAGCGGACATGGCATCTTTGCGCTTGATGGCAAGCCAGCCACTGGATGAGCATGTGTTTTATGTGGAGACATATGGTGTCATAGAGAAGCTCACATCCAAATTTCGGGAGACACTCTGTGGTAAGAGAGTTGAACTCTTGGGGAAGGCATAAAAGTTCAGATAACTTGAGATAATCTTAACAGATTAACTTCCTCTTGCAAGGAACAGATGATATACTCCAGTATTTGTTCCTCTGCTTCACAATAGGTCTCTTTTATCGTCGCCAACAATAGGTGACTATGAGAATGGAAAAACTCATATTAAATTTGCCTGATTTTCAGTATTTCAGTCTGTTTAAATTTTGAATTAGTCCGTCTTCAACTTTGTGTTTGTAATCCTAAGGCTCAATTTCATATCAAATTCAGCTTGCATAAACTAAACTCAGAATGATACAGTTTAACCATACTAATTAGCACCAGTCAGTAGCTTTGAATAAATGGCACGGTTATGAAGCCGAAACAATCAGTAGTTGTGATTTCATAAATGTTTTGATTAGCTTGACAGGCTTGATAATCAAACTTTTTGTTTTACAGGCTTAGATGCCTGTGCCCTTGGTCATGACTGCCAGCACATATGCGTGAACAGCAATCCATCCTACTACTGCAAATGCCAAGAGGGATACGTCTTGAACCCAGACAAGAAAACTTGCTCACTCAAGGGTTGGTTGTCTTTTCCTGCATGAAGAGATAACTTTGGAGATTCATATTTTTGTGTGTTTTTTATGTGCTTATGCAATATATTACAAATAGCAAATGGGTTAATAGCGAAGATACTGGTATTCCTGTTTGTAGTTCAGCCAGGTTGGAAAAGCTTTGTTGACAGGCCCAAGTCACTGGTAGCAGCATATGTTCACCTATATCAGTGCCAACTCATGACCTTTCACACTGATATTTACACCACGCAACCATGGAACTGTGTGTTGAATTCTGTAGATCCACAGCAGTTCATCTGGAGATTCTGAAATGCTTTAAAGCCTGAATTTTAGACTTGCTTGACAGGTCCAAGTCCTTGCAGACTAAATTTGTCCAATATGATTGAATATTTCACTGAGATTGTTTTGAGTACACATCAGACCAGTAAGGCTGGCAAAAGACATAGTGATTGGCCTGACATTGTGAAATCACCTGGAGAAATGGCACCCTAACCCATGCTGAACGTGCCAGGTCTGCTTTTGCCAAGGTGCCATGGGTGGGGACTCTGATGGTGCCAGGAACCTCAAAGAGAATTTTGAAACCTGCTGAGGAAAAGCATCATAAATCACAGTGCTAGGCTAGGGCTGTGTTCTTCTATGGCAGTTGGTGAGACTGAAGGAGGGAGCTATTTCGTAACACTGTTACATACTTAAAAATGGACACCTTTATTTCCTTAAATTGTAGTTATTTACTAAAATGTGTTAAATAAATGACTAACTGGAGTGAGTGTGAAAATTAGTTGAGTTTCAGATGAAGAGTTTCACTCATGTGATTCTTACCTGATTGGTGAGCAACAGTGTTGCTAATGTGAGGCTTAATGGAAGGCAGACACAAGCTCAGGACTTCAATGAAAAAATAAATAGTGACATTGAACAATATGTATTTAGTTCATAGAACTAATCTTCTTTTCCTCTTGTTCCTTTCAGAGGAAGCACGGGCAGAGGTGACTCAGGACCCATGCATGTGTGAGGCCCAAATTGCATTCCAGAAGAGGGTACAAAGTTCCATCCAGGAACTCACTGGCAAACATATCCTTTAAGCCCAAAAAGAGAACCGTTCCATATTGTTTTCACTCATGCTGCCAATTTTATGCCTTAATGTTTTAGGCTGCAGTCTTGCAGCATCACATTTTAGTCTCTAACTATTTTTGCTTAAAGAACTTGTTTGAATGATTTTGCCCTCCTCACACCTATATTACATAGATCTTGTGTCCTGACAGCATGCTTCATTCCATTTTTCCCTTAACTGGTCTTACTAGATGACATCACAAGGAGAGTTCAGCAGTTGGACTTGCAGCGATTCTAGGGAAGATGACATGAAGGATGACATGCACCAGTTTTGTTTGCCCACAGAAAACCAGTAGAGGCATTCGTTAGTAGTCCCAACCAATAGCCCCCTTAACACAAACCTATTTCTCTGTACTCTAACTATGAACTGTAGTATTTCTAAATGATTTTAAATTGCATCTTGATCTTCAAAGCAGCCATCAGACAAAGCAGAGTGGAAGTGCGGCCCCTGGGAAAAGCAAAAACAAAAGAAAAAGAAAACAAAGTAAAACAATAAACAAAGAAACAACAACAAAAAAACTCCCAGAATACCCCTCACTGAGTGGAAGGGAAACAACTTCATCTAGAAGCACAGGCTTGGAATTGGAAGTTAGTTTTCATTGTGAATAAGTGCCATATTATACTTTAGGTCTCATAGAAGAATAACCATGGTGATTAAAGCATTTTATGTGGTGCTCAGTCAACTGTCACTTTTTATTTTTGTAAAAATAAGATACAAACATAAAATATGTAACTTCATGAAGGTGTATATTTGCTGTAGGAAATAAATGTTTCAAATACTATGTTAAGTGCATGTGTATATCTTTTATGTTGTCTAATACTGAAGTTGACTGTGGCATCCCACAGACAGTTCCTAAAAGGATGCTAGGTTACACAATATAATTATATAATACAAGTTTGGTTTATGTTATGCCTCACTTCAAAGTTGCTTTGGGTACAAGCGTCTGCTAAATGAATAAACATAAATGTATATCTAATAGTGTATATTGTTGTCTATACTTGGGTAATTGTATCCAATTTGACATGTTAACAAATACTTTATATTTTCATATTGCACGAAATCAGCAGTGATTGTTAGACACTGAATTTCCCATAAAGTAACACATAAACATGCAAAAAACCCGTACATTCATTCACTTTGCATAGACAAACATGTCCAAATACTCCATTTTGGTAATTTTCAGATTTTTAAAATATTTTGAAACTAATTACACACAGCTACCAGAGCTCCAGTGAAAAAGCATATTTCGAAAGCTTTTGTTTCTATCACACAAAGATAATTACTTAGCACAACATACAGTAACCCAAACAGTTCTGAAGAATCAGCCCTTCAAATATTTTCTGTGGCTTGTAGCTACACCGCAAAAAGACTACAACTACCACCATGCCACACAAGTTATTTCCGGTCTGTGGTTACCTGGAAACCGAGCAAACCACTTCGCAAAGACTATTTTATTCGTGCACAATGTTTTGTTCTTTGAGACGACAGTTTCGCGTCCAAATGATTTCATACAACTTTACTTTATATGAGAGAGCAAATAAAAACTGATCTTGTTTTATCGCCAAAGAACCGCCTTTAGATCATTTTAGCTTGCTTGGCTACCGTTAGACTAGCAAAACTAGCCGTCGTACTTATCTGGAAGGATGTTTATCTATCTTAGTAAGAAGGTAAGGTCTCTGTGTGACATGTAGGTACTGTACATGTAAAACGTCTGGAATAAGTGAGTAGAAGTATATACGGAAGCTTGCTGGTTGGAGTTATCAATGCATGCACGACGTTCTGAATAACAGTCGACCTAGCCCTATAGTGTTTGCAAAGCATCAGGTTACTCAACCGCTATTTACAAATTTACATCGCATTCACAAAGAGCCCGTTTTTGTAAACAGGGGAACGACACTTAATGCATTTTTTGCTTGTCGCTATTTTAACTTGCAGACGTGACGCTCTTACCTGATTTCTCTCCTGTGGTTAGTATATGATGTAGTAGCTAAATCACTGAAATTACTTTCAAAACGTATGAGATGTTTGTATCCTCAGATTGCCATTCCCAACAACATACGTTTGAAGTGTGTGTCTTGGAACAAAGACCAGGGCTTCATAGCCTGCGGTGGGGATGATGGCCTTCTCAAAGTGCTGAAGCTGGAGACCCAGACAGGTGACAACTATAAGTGCAACCCTCACCACCTCTCCAGTACACACGGGCCTCAGGCCTTCCCTGGCAGTCACACATTTAGTATGTTTTCTCAGAGGCATTCTATACTGCATCTGCAAGTGGTGAAAATAATGCAATGTCCAAAATCAAAGGTCGTTTGCACATATACTCGTGAAATGCAGCTAAAACTGTTATTGCCACAGCCAGCTTCCAAATCTAAAGTTCATATTTTTAATGCTTTTTTTTTTTTCAGATGATGCAAAACTCAAAGGCCTCGCAGCACCCAGCAACTTATCTATGAATCAGACACTTGAAGGACACAGTGGTAAGTCGGAGAGTGGATACTTAGAGACATATATCTACCTTATACCTGGGTGATGCATTACTAAATGAATGCCTTTTGCTTTGCTGAACTGTGCTGACTCTTGCTTTGTCTTGCTTGATTCTGTGAAGGTGCAGTACAAGTTGTGACATGGAATGAACAGTACCAGAAGCTGACAACCAGTGACCAGAATGGCCTTATCATTGTCTGGATGCTCTACAAGGGTATTAGACATGTAGTACAAAAATGATAAAAAGCTAATTTTAATAGAAAAGCAAAAAAGTTCTAACTCTATATCAGAGGAAATTCTGAGTTAAATTAGTTGTATTTTTTTTTTGCAAGTCTTTCTGACACCGTTTTTCCTCAGTGCTTAAAAGTGCTATATTACTCCAGTGATGATCGTAATCATCTACAGATGAGATTTGTTTTGTGTTTGATGTAAAACAGGCTCCTGGTATGAGGAGATGATCAATAACAGGAATAAATCAGTGGTGAGAAGCATGAGCTGGAACGCTGATGGCCAGAAGATTTGTATTGTGTACGAAGATGGGGCAGTAATTGTTGGCTCAGTGGATGGTGAGTATGCAAAGTAATAAGTCTAGATCCGCCTTTGAGCAGCAAATGATTTTTATTGGTGTAAATAGAGTGTGCTTTTCTCAACTGATTGCTTACCCAACTGTTATCTGTCATATTATCATGGAAGCCTCCTTAGCAAGTCAAACCCAGGTTATTTGCTGATTATCATTCACATAGCTTAATACATATGCATTATCTCTTAGGTAATAGAATATGGGGGAAAGAGCTGAAGGGGATCCAGTTGGCTCATGTGGCCTGGTCACCTGACAGCAAGATCCTGCTCTTTGGCATGGCCAATGGAGAGATCCACATCTATGACAACCAGGGGAATTTCATTGTAAGTTCTCAGGGCATTATCAACACAGCCCTAAAGCATTCTCCTCTTCTTTTCTTATGCTGACTAATTCTTTCGCCTTTGTTTGGTATCCGTTCATATAGTCTTGCCAACAAGAAAAGATAGTCAATGGGACAGCTGTGAGTTATGTGTCAGCTCATACAAACTTAGTCTCGTGTTCTGTTGGAACTATCAGCGCTCTTAAAAGTGGAATCTCCCTCTGACCAGGACAGTTTAGGCTCTTCAGAGAAAAACAGTCCCATATGTGCATGAATACGTCTCTCTGATGACTCATTGTATCATTTATGGATGTCCTCTCGCAGATGAAGATGACTCTGAGCTGTCTGATGAATGTTACTGGGGCCATCAGCATCGCGGGCATACACTGGTACCCGGGCACAGAGGGTTACATCGAGCCTGACTGTCCCTGCCTGGCCATCTGCTTTGACAATGGCAGGTGTCAGGTCATGCGCTATGAGAATGATGAAAGTAAGTACAGGACTCATTGCTCCATGGTTCAGTTTCTCTGTTTGAAATAGTTCTTGTTCAACAGAAGACCAACAGAAGTTGTTATTACAGAATGTATAAAGATTTTAAAAGATATGTTTTATTGTACGTTTTTGATAGCCTCAGTGAATGTTGCATTTATCATGGGCTTCATTGAATAACTTTTGGTTGTCGTCTTGTTTTTTGAGAAGTTGGTACCCTTATAAGTTGGTACCCTATGACCATCACAGATAAAAGTTAAAAGAATATCAGTGACTTCAGATTCAATGTGAGTGAAATGGGTGTATTAAAAGCATGAATGAGAGAAACAGACAGACACTCATCTTCTCACTTTTGTGTGTGTGTCGTACTGTGTTTGCTTTAGACCCAGTGTTGATTGACACGCAGATGAACGTGGCCAGTATCCAGTGGAACCACTGCGGGAGTGTGTTGGCTGTGGCCGGCTCACAGAGAGCTGTGTCACTGGACAAAGAGGTCAATGTGGTGCATTTTTACACTCCTTTTGGAGAGGTAAGAGGATAGAGAAGTAGACACACACACACACACACACAAACACACACACACTCATACAGTATTACACATTAAATCCAAACCCATATCACTCTTTGTCTCTGAATTTGTCAGTTGCAAGATCATTACTTTGAACCCCACTGATGATTTAGAACAGTGGTAGATTGATGTTGTCTGATACAGCAGAACTATTATTATTTCTTTCAATTTTCTGAGGTGTTTTGTAGGATTTGACATTTATGATTCATTCCTTTCCCTCCCCTGGTCAGCATTTGCGCACTCTGAAAGTTCCTGGTAAGCAGATGACAGCAGTGTCCTGGGAAGGTGGAGGACTACGGATAGGCCTGGCTGTCGACTCTTTCATTTACTTTGCAAACATTAGGCCAGATTACAAGGTAATTTTCAGAAACACCTTTAGAGAAAAGAGCAGTCCTGTGGATCAGATTCACCCGTAAAAAATATTAAACAGTTAAATTTGTGGTAAATAGGATTGATGAGGGCGATGCGGTGGACACTGATTTTTAGGAAATAAAAAAAACGAAAATGGAAAAGGTGGCTTAGATGTGGCTCAGGACAGTCGTCTGAGGTTTTTAGTGTAGAACCAGGCACTTCTTACAGTCACTCAGAAGGCTGTGAAACTGTTCATTTTAGTTGTGTTCTGGAGTGTCATTTTTTGGGCACAGGAACAACTTCTATACTTTCATATAATTTGTAACATGAAACATTTTGGCAGAAAAAAATATATACTCCAGAGTATGGTTCCTTAACTTTGGAACCATATACACACTGCTTAGAATTCCAACTTTTAAGCAGTTATGGTGTCATCTCAGTCTAGAGATAATTCAGCGGCTAGAATTTTCCATTAGAGTTTGATTCTAATACTATCTAACACAATGTTCTAATGTGGGTACTGCTGTTTTTAATTGCTTGCTCTCTCTCTAGTGGGGTTACTGTTCCAATACTGTTGTGTATGCATACACACGACCCGACCGTTTGGAGTACAGTGTGGTGTTTTGGGGTACAAAGAAC
Source organism: Chanos chanos (assembly GCF_902362185.1). Lineage (NCBI taxonomy): Eukaryota > Metazoa > Chordata > Actinopteri > Gonorynchiformes > Chanidae > Chanos > Chanos chanos. The sequence goes on along the minus strand of NC_044498.1, from coordinate 43,466,437 downwards.
AATGAGAAGTTTGTGAAGTACGTCAAGAGCCTCATGTCCATCACAACCTGTGGGGACTTTTGTATCTTGGCAACGAAAGCTGATGATTCCCATCCACCGGTACAATCTTTATGCAATCCCAATCTCTGTAGGCAAAAAGCGGCATACTGCCTTTAGAAACCTATGTCAGGTCAAAGTTTTATTTCAGGAGTAGATTTACACTAAAATGAATTCAGATGAGAGGCATGTGTATACAAGTCAGAAATATTGCTATATGTAGCTGTGGTTTAATTGGGAGGGATTTGTTTCACCGTGGAAGCGTTACATGTCGCAGTAAATGATAGACAGAATCTTAAAATGGATTTTAATTCAAAAAGTGAAATAAATTGACAAATAGATTGGCAGCTGTGCTGTGCATAGTCGACTGAGAATTATTTTCACTTCTATCTGTGTCCTCACTAATCTGTCTTGTTGTCCTACTCATGTTTATATGCAAATTCTCCACAGGAGGAATCAGAGCAAGAGGCAGGAACTGCCACGGTAATATACCCCTTTAAAAATGAGTGACAGGAATATAGAATGTTACTTCACACACACACACACACACACACACACACACACACACACACACACACACACACACACACATTTGTTCCATTGTCATGAAATATGCTGTTGGCAATCTGTCAGTAGTGTGACATTATGAGATTAGAGCGTATAACCGCATTGTTGAGAGTGCTTTGTAGTCACGTCCTGCTGATTACTGACAGATTGTTTAACAACTAAGTTAATGAGGGACTATTTTTTTGCAGTATGTGCTGGTGCTGTGTAACTCCATTGGGACTCCATTGGATTCTAAATACATAGACATTGGTGAGTAAAAGAACAGGAGCAAAGAAGACCACATCTTCCGCAGTATTAACAGAAAAATAAACACTTTCAATGGGAGCATGCTCTTTTGTTGATCAAAGACCTGTTGCCTTGTTGGAGCAGTAAGCCCAACAATGAAACGACTATGTAATGGCTATGGGAAGCAATATAGTAGAAAGGGAATTTTCACTACTTCATAAGCCCTCTGCAAAATTCCTTCCCTGTATGGTAGTCCAGATTTGTGGTGCAGACGAAAAGTTTACCCATGACCACACTGGACACGGTTCAGTCCCCAAGCACATGGGACCACTGAAGACCTAAACACTGTGGCGAGTCAGATGTTTATGACGCAGGATAGAAGAACTCTCTGTGTGTGTGTGTGTGTGCGTGTGTGTGTGTGCGTGCGCATTTGTGACAAATATTTCCGGTGTATTTCAGATAAGCGTACTGTAGGATAAAAGGGGAATTATGTCTGATGTGCCATGTTTCTCTTTGGTAACTGACTCCGTGACACTGCTTGTTCAAGTAACAACCACCCCACTGCTATTTCAACTCCACAGATCCTCTCTTTGTAACCATGACGAAGACACACGTAATAGCTGCGTCAAAGGAGGCCTTCTACATATGGCAGTACCGTGTCGCCAAGAAACTCACTGCCCTAGAGATCAACCAGGTGGCTAAGACAAGAAAGGAGGGTCGCGAGAGGTGAGGGGCAAGATGTCACATTTCTGCATTGTCTTTTATCTATGGCAACATTTTGGCTCCCTGTAATAAAGTAAAAATCTTCCCTGATTGTGCCATGAAAAGTCCTTCAATTTAAAAAGTTTTCCTCAAGAGTCTACATGATACTATTTTAGAAGCAGGTGTGTGTTGATACTGAAGTGTTGTATCTGGCCATACTCCTTGCTGTTGGGTTTTTTTTTTTTTTTTTTGGTAGCTTATGCACGGGCTTCTCGGTCTGTCTCTCGATTCGGTGTCAGGGTGTTTTCGCTGGCTGCAGTGGTATGAAAAGTTCCATTCGGATTGTGTGCATATCGTCCTGGAGTCAGAATCACCCACACAGATCTCAGAAAAAACCTAGTGTTCTGCCAGTGGATCCTTCAATACACAGAGGAAAAGTACAGTACCCTTCTCTCTCTTACTCTCTCTCTCTCACTCGTACTGTTCTCCCCTGCAGGGTCTATCACATTGACGACAGCCCGAGTGGAACTACAGATGGCACGCTGGATTTCTCCAAAGCCTTCACAGTGAGTGCATTTGTCAAATACACAAGAAGAGATCCGTGAAAGGAACGTATGAAACCCTCTGCTGTGGACATGATGCTCTGCCAAGTTAGGCCAATGGCTCAGTGTCACGGTATTGAGAGATATTGCCATCACTCTGAATATAACAACTACATTTGTCTCCATTTATTTAAGGCGACAAGGGACCCCATTTGCTGCGTTACAGCGACAGACAAGACGTTAATAGTGGTATGTTAAGTGGATTAATGTTGTGGCTCATTTCTGAAATCCTTGAGTAAATAGTACCTCCCTATATAGCTGCTCTTTCTTTCATACATTCTGTGTGTGTGTGTGCGTGTGTGTGTTCTGTTTGCTCTCTGTACTGGTAGGGCCGGGAATCTGGTGTCATTCAGAGATACAGCCTGCCTAATGTGGGTTTGCTACAGAAATACACACTGAACTGCAGGGCCTATCAACTTTCTCTCAACTGCAACTCAAGGTTTGTGGACGAGTCTCATTGCCTCAGTTGGATGATGCCAGTATGTGTCTAAAGAAATGGCCTCAGATGAATCATGGCTAGATCTTACACTTGTGTACCCAGAAATACCTGAAAGAATTAAGAGTGTAGTGCCATTTTTGTGATCTCTGAACTGTTGCATTTCTCTTAGTCATCATTTTACTCAAAGTCTGAATGATTTTACATATGTTTTTCTTTACCACTTGGAGCCACATGGAACCTGAGCTAGATATGAAAGGTGAAACATCTAGTCCGGCATCCATTTTTTTTGTTTTTTAAAGCCCATAAAGCTTCTGAGATTTATGCCAATTAGAGTTATCATTTCGTTTCTTACAAAGCAATAATCTAATTGATCTGTAAAAAGAACTCAACATTTTTCGTCTCATTTCAGAATAATTCTGTATTTTAAAGAATGGATGGCAACTATAGTGCTAATAGCCCCATCATTATGTCATCATTATGGATTCATAAGTGTTTTCTGATCGTCTTCCCCAGCAGTCTCAGTAATCTTCCACAACAGTCTCAATAATATTCTACAACAGTCTCAGTAATCTTCTACAACAGTCTCAGTAATCTTCTACAATAGTCTCAGTAATCTTCTACAATAGTCTCAGTAATCTTCTACAATAGTCTCAATAATCTTCCCCAACAGTCTCAGGAATCGTCTACAATAGTCTCAGTAATCTTCTACAATAGTCTCAGTAATCTTCTACAATAGTCTCAATAATCTTCTACAATAGTCTCAATAATCTTCCCCAACAGTCTCAGTAATCTTCCCCAACAGTCTCAATAATCTTCCCCAATAGTCTTAATAATCTTCTACAACAGTCTCAGTAATCTTCTACAACAGATTCAGTAATCTTCCCCAACAGTCTCAATAATCTTCTACAATAGTCTCAGTAATCTTCTACAACAGTCTCAGTAATCTTCTACAACAGTCTCAGTAATCTTCCCCAACAGTCTCAGTAATCTTCCACAATAGTCTCAATAATCTTCTACAACAGTCTCAATAATCTTCCCCAACAGTCTCAGTAATCTTCCACAACAGTCTCAGTAATCTTCCCCAACAGTCTCAGTAATCTTCCCCAACAGTCTCAATAATCTTCCCCAATAGTCTTAATAATCTTCTACAACAGTCTCAGTAATCTTCTACAACAGATTCAGTAATCTTCCACAACAGTCTCAGTAATCTTCCCCAACAGTCTCAGTAATCTTCCCCAACAGTCTCAGTAATCTTCCACAATAGTCTCAGTAATCTTCCACAATAGTCTCAGTAATCTTCCACAACAGTCTCAGTAATCTTCCACAACAGTCTCAGTAATCTTCCACAATAGTCTCAGTAATCTTCTACAACAGTCTCAGTAATCTTCCCCAACAGTCTCAGTAATCTTCCACAATAGTCTCAGTAATCTTCTACAATAGTCTCAGTAATCTTCCCCAACAGTCTCAATAATCTTCTACAATAGTCTCAGTAATCTTTTACAACAGTCTCAGTAATCTTCCACAATAGTCTCAATAATCTTCTACAACAGTCTCAGTAATCTTCTACAACAGTCTTAGTAATCTTCCCCAACAGTCTCAATAATCTTCCCCAACAGTCTCAGTAATCTTCCACAATAGTCTCAATAATCTTCTACAACAGTCTCAGTAATCTTCTACAATAGTCTCAATAATCTTCTTCAACAGTCTCAGTAATCTTCTACAATAGTCTCAGTAATCTTCCCCAACAGTCTCAGTAATCTTCTACAATAGTCTCAGTAATCTTCCACAATAGTCTCAGTAATCTTCCACAACAGTCTCAATAATATTCTACAATAGTCTCAGTAATCTTCCCCAGCAGTCTCAGTAATCTTCCCCAGCAGTCTCAATAATCTTCCACAATAGTCTCAGTAATCTTCTACAATAGTCTCAGTAATCTTCCCCAACAGTCTCAATAATATTCTACAATAGTCACAGTAATCTTCCACAATAGTCTTGTTGGTTGCAAAATGACACATTTAAAACAATTAGTTACCATAATGTAGACTTGAGCCTTGTTTAGGTGAATACCAAAATGATTCTAAATATGGGTTTGGGTTTTGAGCAGGACCACCATAGGAAAGAAAATTCCATGTTTGGTTCTGAGAACCTCTTAAGAAAAAAAAGTGGAACTAAAACAATAATCTTACTTTTCCTCGTTCGGTGTGGTTCCAGGTGACATTAGCAATAAAGGTATTAGTTTGATCCAAGGAAGTTTGTGAGTTGAGCTTGTGAATACTCAGTAAACCTGGTGCACTAATGTTTGCCCGATCCTGTTTGCTCAGTCGTCTGGCTATAATTGACATAACGGGCATGCTGACATTTTTGGACCTGGACACACGAGGTTCCTTGGCTGACGGTGCTGGGGGAGAGCAGGGTGGTGCTACAGGTGACCCATCCAAATTTGAGCGCAAGGATGTGTGGGACATGAAGTGGGCCAATGATAACCCAGACTTGTTTGCCATGATGGAGAAAACCAGAATGTACGTCTTCAGGAACCTAGATCCCGAGGTGAGCCCAGCAGGAGGGCTGCAGCAGCTGCAAGAGGAAGTGAGAGAAGGAAAGATGGAAAGGGGTTGAGACTAAATAGCAGAGAGGGCTCATGGGGCATTTCGAAGTGGGGAGTATGAGCTAAGGAAGGAGAGAGAGAGAGAGAGGGAAAGACAGTGGAAGGAAGAGGTGGGGAGAGAGAATAACAGAGAGAGGGTTTGAACGAGTAAGAGGGAGAGACAGTAGGAAAGGGGAAGGCGTGGATGATTGGTTTTGGTAGCTGGTTTATTTTCTTAAACCTATGTCATTTATGCTTCGTCGTTTAGGAATTACTCTTGACTGCTTTTTGAAAATAAGGCTTTGGAAGTGTGTTCATGCATAGGTTGAAGTGAACCATGACTGGTCATGCTGAACAAAGACCCATGGTTAACTAGCAGAAAAAATACATTCCCCATAGAGTGTCTGTACATTATGGACATAGTGCAAAGTACAGTGACTGTTTATTGAAAGTGTCCTTCTTTCTGTCATTAGTTTGTTTTACAAGCCCTAGAAGAAAAATGCCATTAATCTTTTGGATTTAGAGTTAGTATATGTGTGTGAGTACATGTGTGTATGTGAGCATATGAAAATCACGTTTTTTCCCCCTTTCAAATGTAGGAGCCAATTCAGACATCTGGATATATATGTAACTTTGAGGACCTTGAGATCAAATCTGTCCTTCTGGATGAAATTATGAAGGTATGTAAGAATGTGGTTTTGTACACTGATTATGGTTTATCTGTTGGTTTATGTGTTACAGGTTTGAAAGGGGTAATCTATATTCAGTCTTCTGTGAAATTCATAACAATAGGTCACTCACACCTATCGTGAGTGATATTGCAGGTGTTGACATTTTATAAAATTCCCATTTCTCTATGGATTTTTTTTAAGAAAGCCTCCCTAAACAATCTCATATAATCAATTAATTATACTATAAACCACAGAAAGAGAAAAAGTAAAAACACATACAATTTTATTATTGATGCTAATTAACTTGTGATCAAACAAGGTTATTTGGAAGAGTTGCTTGAATCAGTTTATTGTGTAATCTTAGTCATTTAAGTAGAACTTACTGGAAACCTTTTCATGTGATTCTGTGGCCTTGGCAGGATCCGGAACGGCCAAACAAAGATTACCTCATCAACTTTGAGATCCGCTCCCTGAGAGATAGCCGAGCGTTGATTGAGAAAGTGGGGATAGATGATGCCTCCCAGTTTATTGAAGACAACCCTCACCCTAGACTCTGGTAAAATTCAGACACAAAACCTCTTTTATGCGCAAACAGTGTAAGAGACGCTGTCTTTCAATGAGAAAGTGTTTGTTTATTTAGGTCAGTTAATACAAAATTGTTGGTCGGTCTGCATAGGAAGGTTTGCAGATAGATCATTAAGAAAATATGAAGTTACTTGACTTATCACATAATGCTGATTTTACATGTACTTTTAAAAGGACGCACATACAGGTACTCATACAGGTAGAGGTAATATACAGTTAATAAACTGTGGTGCCTTGTATGTTTGGTATACAGTATGTGTGTGGACCATTACACTGTGCTTATATGAGTATCTGTAACTGAATTCCTGTGCACACTTCCATTAATTATGGCCTCAGACCCAGTTTTAGCATGAATGGCTAGACGTGAGGAGGCTGTTCCACTGAGAGCTTTCCCACACAGTGACTGTCCACTGACTGGCCACCCACACTGGCCTGAGCTCTGTGGAAGAGTGGTACGATGTGTGTGCCTCAGTCAGCAATGACGTGAGAAGGTGGGAAGTTGGTGGGCATTACAGATTCATGTCTTGAATAATTGTGTGGGTTTCCCTAGAGGAAAAATGAGAAGACAGCCCGCCAATGCCACATTGGTCCTAACAGAGATGTACACACACAGATGAAATGGGCAAAATTGTTTGCTGACGACAAACAACGTTATTTGTGTGTGGAATGTTCAGGAAAATTCGATGTTTGATTTCAGGCGTGGCTGAATTTAACGGTTTTCACACTGGTCACTCATTTCCTAGTATTACTGCTGAAAAATTTGTCCCCATGAACAAGATTTATGAAAAACGATACCTCTTTTTTTCTAAATGAAAAAAAAAAGATTTTGAATCTCTCTATCTGACGCGGTGCCTAAAGTGTGCGGACCAACTTGAGCGGCCCTGTGAGATTTATGAGCGTGTTTTTGGAAGGGCCGGTCTGATTGATACTGACTCACCGAGGACCTGGGCCCCATGTGTCAGTTCTCACAGCGCATCTTGGAATTTTGGAGCATCTGAAAAAAGGAAAAAAAAAAAAAAAAGCCCTTCTGTTTGCTTGGATCTTGAAACAGAAGTTGACCTGTTACAGTAAGAAAATCAGTTAAATGACGGCCATTTGAATGTTATCGGTTGATTTGAATGGCATGAAGAGCCCACAGTTTTTTTTTTTTTAACGTGTGCGTTCCATATCCAACATTCTCCATAAACAACGTGTTTGAAGCCAAAAGAAATTCAGTCCCAAAACGCAGTGTTCAGTTACATGCAGCCAGTACTGCTGGATGAATTTGCTCCCTTTCCCTTACTTCTCTGACACTTTTTCCCAAAATGAGCCATGTAGTGAGCACATAATATGAATCATGGAAAACCCTCTTGTGAGTGGTCAACAGACTCACCATGACCTAGCTCAAACAGGTGTGTTTGTGCAGTGTTGTTGCAGAAACCTGCATACTGTGGTGTGTCCAGCAGAAGGGTTGTCTTCCCTTCAGTCTAAGTCGTCCCGCTGATCGATGTCTCCCCCCCTACACTGAAGTGAGACAGGAGGAATGTGTATTGAGTATTGAGAGCTGAAAAAAAATGTGAGTCCCGGTCACGCATTAACAAGGGGCCTAGAGCAGAAGTCAAGAAGCCAGAGCAGATTCCTTCCCTGTTTCCCAGATTTGTCCGGAGTTCATTCCTCACGGAGCAGACTGTGCCTGGGCTCGGCCCAGAGGTCTCACCCCCAGGCACGGCCGGTGTGTGTAGTCTAGGGGTCATTCTCAGCGGCCTGTGAAAACATGAAACACTCTTTGCTTGTCCTAGGACCTTTAAATTGACTTTTCTCTCCTTTAGCGAGAGCTCTTGCTGCAGCTCCTTTTACAGCTTCTAGTTTTCTTGTGGGAAGAAAAATGTGATTAGAGGCTATGGCGGTCAGTGAAAAATATAGTCTTGAAGCACAACATCTGTCTGAAAATGAGTCCAGCGCACGTTTCCCAGCTTCAAGCTATAAACTCCCAATTTCTCTTGAAAACTCACAGTTCATTCTCTTCAGTGACTATAAAAACATCATAAAAATGGAAGACACCCTACATACCACAGAATGACCTAGACAGTGATTTTGATTCCAACATTATATAGTAATTTGGCTGTCATGGCTGATGTTACATAGGTTTTTTTTTATTTTTTTTTTTATGTTGGATGAAACTCTCTTAATAATGGCCGTGCTTTACCCTCCTCACTGTTCACCATATAGGCGTTTGCTGGCAGAAGCAGCCCTTGAGAAGCTAGACCTGAAGACAGCCGAACAGGCTTTCGTGCGCTGTAAAGATTACCAGGGCATTGAGTTTGTCAAACGTCTGGGTAACTTGCAGAGCGAGGCCATGAAGCAGGCCGAGGTGGCAGCCTACTTCGGCAGGTTTGAGGAGGCCGAGAGGATGTACCTGGACATGGACCGCAGGTGAGTGGGACTCTGGTCTCATCGCAAATGAAATAAAATTTTGATCGGAGAACTTTTTGAATATGCTTTATGGGTAATACAAACATTAGAGGTGTTGCTCATATGCTTATTCTCTCTCTCTCTCTCTCTCTCTCTCTCTCACCTTTCACAGGAACCTTGCCATCAGTCTGAGGATAAAGCTGGGTGACTGGTTCAGGGTGCTGCACCTGCTGAAGACGGGCTCTGGGGACTCAGACGATGCTCTGCTGGAACAGGCCTACAATGCCATTGGAGACTACTTCGCCGACAGACAGAAGTGGTCGGCCTCTTTCGCTTCCTTCACGATAGGATTCTAAGACTAGTGCTGAGTCTGTAAATTTGTATTTAAATATGTGTGTGTTTTTGATGGAATGACCTAAGTGGTTTTTAAGGTGGTACTGTAGATTAATATACATAGTACTTAAGCAGTAGGCACAGTTACTGATAACTCACTTAACTCCAGCACAAAGGGAGTAATAGTAAAAAATGACGGTGATAATAAGTACTGAGGGTGGTTGTCTGTGTGGGTCTGCAGGGTGAACGCGGTGCAGTACTACCTACAGGGCCGTAACCAGGAGAGACTGGCTGAATGCTACTATATGCTAGAGGACTACGATGGACTGGAGAGGCTGGCAAACACTCTCCCAGACAACCATAAACTTCTACCTGTGAGGGAGAAACTCCCATCTTCACTGCTCTGAAATTTTCATCATGCATACAATAAATACATATATATACACATATATATATATTTTACAATTTATTTTACAATGTGACTGTGTGAATATTACACATGCAAACCCTTGCTTGTATTTGCTTTTGTGTTGTAGGACATTGGTCAGATGTTTGTGACTGTGGGCATGTGTGATCAGGCAGTGAGTGCCTATTTGAAGTGTAACCAACCCAAGACAGCAGTGGATGCCTGTGTGCACCTGAACCAGGTATGACTTCTTCAGGGCCTGACGAGTGTCACTTAGGATCCTATTCTCCTGCTCCATTATAGTATTATCAAACTTTCAAATGTTATTGTTATTTAACTACATTGCAGTTAAAACGTAGCACTTGAGTTCATATGTGATGTTCATAGTTATCGGACACACTTAAAATGGTTAAACACATGTAATTCACACAAATGTGTGCCCATCGGAACCTTCACTGAGGTTGCAAAAAAAAATAAAAATGCTCTTATTACCCCTTAAGGAAAATGGGTCCCCGGTTTGCACATGGGGTGATTGTCACAAACAGATGTGCAGATCTAGGTTGATAACATGGCTCTGCGTTTGTCATTATCCATGACTCATGATTAGATGAGTGTGATCAGCCCTACATCACGTAAAAACAACAGATGGTCGTCGCATGCGGAGCGTAAGCCGCTGTCATTCTGACAGGTTAAAAGCGGAGCTGATTTGACGTGTGATTTGTGGTTATTTGATGGTATATCATTTGCTTCCCAGTGGAACAAAGCGGTGGAGCTGGCTAAAAATCACAATATGAAAGAGATCGGACCCCTCCTGTCCAAATACGCCTCTCACCTCTTAGAGAAGAACAAGACCTTGGAGGCTGTGGAACTCTACAGGAAGGCGCACCATTTCCTGGATGCAGCTAAACTCATGTTTAAGGTAGTTTGAGCGTGTGTCGGCGGCGAGTGAACTGGAGTATGTTAACGGACTGACGTGTTGACCGTGCCTTTAAACAGACCTAAACACCTGTAACCGCACATCTCATCCCCATTGTCTCCTCCTCTCTGTGTTGTCAGATCGCAGATGAGGAGGCTAAAAAGAGAACCAGGCCCCTGAGGGTGAAGAAGCTCTATGTTCTGGCCGCTCTCTTGATGGAAAACTACCACACGCAGAAGAAGACCTCTCAGCAGAGCAAAGTCAAAGGCAAAAAATCAGAGGTGATTACCTGACCTGGAGAAGAGAACATGCTCTGAGCCAGCCGGTGGTGCTCAGCCAACCCGTATTTGTTTCCACATGTTTCTTATCACCGAATGCATTTTTTACAGGACCCTTTGAGTTTGCGTTGCTGTTATTTTGCGTCGTAACTATTATAATAATTGTGAAGATCAGACTGAATTCATCTCTGATGGTCTGTGGTCTTACCGCTCATGTGTTTGCTGAAGCCTTTTATGTTTCAGCTCTGCATGTGAACTTAACCAGCTGTCCCAGTAAGTGGGAGATTTCTCTTGAATGGCGTGTGTGTGCCAACAGGAAGCTTGTTATTTGGTCTTTAAATAGCTTCCAGGTTATTAGAGATAATGGCTGCAATTTTAGGGGCAGAGACATAGCAGGAAATGACGACACATTGATGCCTTTCTTAATCATGTCATTTAATCTGTCCCTCCTTTCAAGTAGCTGTTAAAAGATGTGTTAAAAGATGAGACCTCGTAGTATACGAGTGATTTCTCTGTTTGTATATGAATGGTTTCTCCGTTCAAGCCGGTTAAGGAGCATTTCAAAAATCTTACGTGTGAGCTTTGTTCTCCTTGAGTATAAACACCTCAGCTCTGTGAATTTATTTTGAAAACTTGTTCAGTGTTCTGTAATCCAGTCCATGTGTTGTGATGTGTGTGTGTGTGTGTGTGTGTGTCCAGGCTACATCAGCGCTGGCAGAGCTTCTGGAGGAGGACGCCACCTCGTTAGATAACCGTATCATAGATAATGCTTGGCGTGGAGCTGAGGCCTACCATTTCTTCCTTCTGGCTCAGAGGCAGCTCTATGACGGCAACGTGGACGCTGCCATGAAGACAGGTAACAGAGCAGATGCACAAAACACATTTCAAGTAACATCCACCATATTTTCATCACCTCAGAAATGAGTTCTTATCTTGAGGATGTTCAGTGTGTGGAAGGTTTTCCCTGAGGTTGTACATGCAGAGCTCAGAATTCTAACGCTCAAATCACTCGCTTGTAATAACGAGGATTTTCTCGTTTTCTGCTGGTGCCTATACCTCTGGAAAGTGACCTGTATTTAAATCCTTAAAATAGGCTTGATACATTATGTCAGCTTGGATCTGCATTGGACGGGAAGGTGTACGTTAAACATTCTGCTAACTGGCCAACTCATGTTTAGCTCTTTCTCTCTTCCTCTCTTTCCAAAGGAGTGACGAGGTGTTCTCTGTGTGTTCAGTGGAAAAGTCTATAAATCACTGCAGAGCCCATGTCTGAGCGTGTTCTTCTCTGTGTGTATTTGTGTTCTGTGTCTGACCACTGTCTGTGCACACAAGGTATTCAATCACCTAGCAGAGTTTTTTTTTTTTTTCTTTAAAAAAAACAAACAAACTTCAGGTCACATTTGAAATTGGTTCTTCTTCAGACAGGACAAGAGGGCAGACTTAGACAAATAAACACATGTAGACTGCCTAGAGAGAAGGCAGTGTGTTTGTCTGACGCAGTGCCTGCGTTGGTGCACTGCTTGGCCTGGTGGCCTCTGGTATGGATGAATTCATTCACGTAGCAGCCATTGGTGGTTATGTCATTCTTTGACGCGTGGTATATGCCCCTCTCCCTTGACCTCTTTCTAATTTACAAATAATGTGAAGACCACACCGTAACTGAGTTGAGCTGTTTTCCCTCTTGCCACCTGTATGAGCATCATGATGGTTTTGAAGCGTATAGTTATGTTTCATAGATGTTTATCCGTATTTTGCATCATGTTTAGCCTCCCACTTGTTCGCTCCAGTGGTGTCGATGCTAAAAAATACACTTAAACAAGGATGAATTCATTATACCACTGTTAGGACAGTATGAATAAAAGTGAAATGTTACCAAACGGTCCGGCACTGCTCAAATAAGTAAACACAATGTTCAGTTTCCTTTCTGAAGGCACATTGACTGTTTAGTTTTCTACAGCTGTTGACAGAAGCTGTTAGAAAATATGACACATTCTTTACAGAGTTCACACCATGCCCTTGGAAAAAGACAAGTCGGAATTGCCTACCAACACTTCCTTTAGGGCTGTTAAAAATCTCATTTGTGGCGAAAAATGTATTTTTCACTAAGATCAGTGCACTTTTCTCTCTCTTTCTCTCCTCCCTCTTTCCTTGCTCTCTCGTTCTTCTGTAACACAGCCCTGCACCTGCGAGACTACGAGGACATCATCCCAGCGGTGGAGATATACTCTCTGTTAGCCATCTGCTCCTCGGCCAACCAGGCCTTTGGTACCTGCTCACGGGCCTTTATCAAGCTGGAATCCCTGGACAGCCTGAGCGCTGAGCAGAGACAGCTGTACGAGGACCTGGCCCTGGAAATCTTTACCAAACACAGCCCAAAAGACACCCGCAAGTCCCAGCTGGACAGCGTCACTGATGGGTGAGAGATACCACCAGAATTTCTCTGCAACTGTGGCCGTACACTTCAGAAGCTACCTGTCTTGAATGAGACTATTGGCAGTCTCGTTCTGAATTTTCCTGTAACACACTTGAAAAAAACAAAAATGGATCCCGTAACCAATGCATAAATGTCTTAACCAATCATTGCCGGTGTCCTCAGTATTGCAAACTATGTATATATTATATATGTACTACAAGGCAACTAAAAGAAGGGGGGTTGTCAGATTTGAACACCTTATATTGGCATTGTTGGTCGTTCTGTCCCCATAGATAAGGTTTAGCACTGAGTCATAAAATCATAACCATTCTCTCCATCTTTCTTGATCTCTCTCTCTCTCTCAGTTTGGAGGGGAAACAGCCAACCTGCATTGTAACAGGTCGAACCATCTCTGAGTACCAGTCCTGGATCTGCAGCGTCTGTAAACACAGCGCCCTCGAACAGGAAATCTGTAACCACAACTTCTGCCCACTCTGCCACAGCTCTCTGGGATGAGGACAACCAGGCATCAGACACAAACGGCCCTTTTCTCTCACTCTCTCTCTCTCTCTCTCTCTCTCTCTCTCTCTCTCCCTCTCTCTCTCTCTCTCTCTCTCTCCCTCTCTCTCTCTCTCTCTCTTTCTCACACACACACTCTCAGTGTCACCCATTTTGGGTAAGAAGTAGTGTTTGTCTGGTACTTTTTCTTGTTCATAATTTTTTTCTGTGATCCTTATGCTCCATTTAAATGTCATTGGATTAAATTTCTTCACACCGTCACATTTAGTGACCAGCCCTAACTTTTTATATGCAGCAAAAGATTTATGATGTTTTTAGATTTGTTAGATAAAACCTCTTATTTCTGTCAGATATATAAATATTATGAAACGAACAAACATTGGCACAGGACCATTTTATATTGGACTGAAATATCTAAAAACTGATTCTATGTAAATTATTTTATATGTGAAAAAGAAGGTTAATAAACTGTACACTGGTTGAAATGTTGTGTTCACTGTTTGAGGAAGAGGAAGTTTTGATTCATGTGAGCATCTGAATTTTCAAACAGTATAAATTACTGAAGCATAATAAATTGTACAAAAAGGATAGATCACAGCCAGCTGTTTTTACATGGACAAGTATGTGTATTGTATTCTATATGATACTGCCTTCTACAGTCGGAAGTCAGTATTACATATAAATCAGAAGTACAAGGTACCATCATTAAGGATGTCAGCCGCCAAAATCACAATGTATAGAATTAGCCTTTAGCTTACATTTGCATAACGTGGCAGGTAACTGAGTAACATACTTTTGCACAGTGCATGGGTATGACTTGTACGCTTGTGGGCTCTTCGTAAACTGAGGCTCCATAAAACGTCATGATATGAACCACACCCTCTGGTCTGCATGTGTCCAGAAAAAAAAAGCTGTTCAGTAATGCCAAAACATTTGCGTAAAAGCCTTGTAAAATTAATTAAGCAACTTAAAACTCCCATTAATCAGCACTCCTGTGTCCAAGCAGGCATTTCTCTGAAAAGCAATGGAAATGGTGGCAACGTGGCATCGGTATTCAATAAGGGATGCCTCCCAGTCATTTCCCTCTAGATGAATGAAATAAACTGAGTCTGTTTCAAATACCTGGTAATTATAACAAGAGCTAATAGGCCCTTGTGATAACTGTACTCAGTCTTCTGGACCTGGAATGGCATTATCATGCACATCTATACTTAGACAGGACTCACCCAAGACAAGCCCTGAGCCCAGTCCTACTGTGTTTCACAAGCACTGAAAGTAACTTTAAGTAACTCACTGAATCCTTGTGAAGCAGAATACAATCAGGTTTTTTTTTCTCCCTTTATACCTTATGTAATAATTCTTTTCCTGCAGCCCCAAACGTTTTAAGTGGAGTCAGAGTTAGAGATTCATGAACAGATAAATACATATCAGATGTCTGTCTCATGACACAGTTTAGATTGAAGGACTGAAGGACACAATACACACACTATCAACACTGGGCATAACAACACTAGAGGAAACAAAACCCAGTGCTTAAACTAATATAGATATATGAAGGACATGGGAGGCAAACAGTAAAATGAAAAAGTAAAGAGAAGAAAAAGTAAAAAGAGAAGTAAAAAAAAAGAAAAAAAAGAATTAATACAGAACATTTTCAGTGTGAAAATAAAGCCTGAATTTTAATGTGCCTGTCCATAAGAAACTTGTTAATTTTATTGAGATGGCTGACCTTTCAAAATTACCAAACTGATGTTAGCTTGGTCACCAGATAGACTGCACCTGGTCTGTCTTACCTTCTTGACGCATTGGACAGCACCTAGGTACATTGCTCTTATACTAACTGCACGTGACGACGGTTACTTGATTGGCACAGCTCCGCCTCCTCTTTAGAGGGCAAAAAGTCCAAGGCTGTCTTGCTTTCTCCTTGTATGTTAAAGAAAATGAAGTACGGAAAAGAATAAACTGAAAAATAACTGGAAGAATAAAAAACCCCCCAAACAAACAAACAAACAAGCAAGTACGCAAGCAAGCCAACAAACAAAAACAAAAGCACATATTTGTTTTCATACTTTATTAATGTATTCAGCATTTATTTATTTATTTTTGACTGCTTGTTTATTTATTTACTCACTCTAGATCTTCTATATTAAGAGACTCGGCATGACATGGGTGAATTGAGTGAGTTTTTCCCCTCGTACATCCCCGGAGCGAGAGCCCGAGTAGGCTATGTCGCTACTGAACTAGAAGGGACTGGTTAAAGCGAAAAGGCCTCCAATACATAGGACACGGTCTACGCAGCTGATCGTCAGTGTGCCCCTAGATGGCAGCATGCGACAAACTTTTTTAGACTGACCAACCGTTTTATGGGTGAAATGGACAATCACAAAATAGTTGTAGGTGCTGTAACCAGCTAGTTTGAAATCTCCGTAGGACAGCATTATGTTGCTGCAAACACTTAACAGTAACACCATATAAATAAGTAAGACATGTTTGAATGAAGTCGTTGGCTTCTCAATGAACTGTTGAACCAACATATACACATGCTCTAGAAATGTAATAAGCCGATGACCAACTGAAGAAATTTCTGGAAAAGAAACGAGAGCTTTATGTTTTTCTTTTCTTTTTTAATGTATTGTTTTCACGACCCTTGTGGTAGCAAAATGAAAATACCGCCAACAATAACAAATAGTAAAATTTTGTGCCTTTGAGGAAAGTTACTGAAAATGCCTTATGAAAGACCTAAGATGTTGGATAAGTTAAAACCAAATACGAATAAAGCAAATATACGAACAAACGAAATACAAAATTGAACAAAGAACACAATCTAGGGATGGTAGGCGAGCTGCTAGATATTTCAGAGATGGTGAATACATCTTACTACGTATGTGTGTTTGTGTAAATGTCCGTGAGCATGTAATGAGTGTGATTTGCTTATGCAAGTACCTGCATATTTTATAAGTGCGATGGAAGGGCTGATTAGTTGACTGCTTAGTGCAGAATGCGGACACTTTAATAATACTAACATACCTACCCTATAAAGGTGAGCTCCTATACTTGAAAACTGAAAAGCGACAGTGAGAGGAATGGTAAAAGGAGGACATAAATTATCTTGAAATGAGGTGAGTGTGTCTGAAAGGTGAGAATATGTTCAAAAGATTTACTAAAAATATATTAAATCTTTTAAAGATGTTAAATGTGGTGTCATTAACAGACATGGGATCTGATGCCTCAGACTTACCACTGCACACTGGTCTTTCAGTTATAATACAGAAACTGAGTCAAGGTGCTGAAATTTCTCAAGGCTGATGAGTCAAGGTGCTGAAATTTCTGATGATGCCAAGGGATTTAGTTACTCTTTTGTAGACTAGTTGTATATGATTTGTGCATCTCACTTTTTTCATCAGTTAAGTCTGTAAGGGGTGTCAAAAGGATTTCACACACAAAAAGAAAGAACACGTGGTTGTCCTCAAAGGGAATTAAATATTTGGTATGCCACTGTAGTTCAATTTGTTTAGCTGCATCACTCATTTTCAAATACTTACATTCATGTAAAAAAAAGAATGTGATGTTATTCGGTTGCAGAACCGGATCTCTCAGGTCAATTAGGCAACGCAGTACTATTTTCTGATTAAAACATTATTCTTTTGTCTCGAGCTAGTCCACATTTTTACACAAGTCCCTCTCGTGGGAAGTGAACAAGTCCTTGGTTCTGTCTTTCACGGTATCCTGCGTCCTCGGTGCAAATAAGTAGTCAGGCACCAATGCGAAACGAGAAAGATGCATGGGAAGCGGGAAAGCCAACTGCGCGCACACATAAGAAAACCGCTGCGCGCAAGCCAATGGACAAGGGCCAATGACGCAAAGACGCACGCCTGCCGTGGACATCCTAATACAGTTGCACTTTGAAGCTCTCAAAGAAACCCGACTGAGGCAGAATGCTGCACGGGACGGACGCGGCGAGCTCGAATGGACCGGTGTCATATCGTGTCAGCTCAAAGAAGTCGCTGGAGAGGGGAGCTGTCAGCGCCGAAACTTTTCTCTGTGGAGTGACGGGATCAGAATCAGAAACAAAGGTAAGTTTGAGAATCTGACATTTTTGTGTAGTTTATACTGGTCGCAGAATAATCAGTTTACTGTGTGGCGACACACAAATTCATGACAACCGCCTTTTAGAAAGACTAAATTAAGAGACTTTTGGATGTCTCTCGTATTCACCAATAGTTTTCAAAAATATTTAACCGATATTGATGACTTACTCTGATTTAAACTATTTGAACACGGGAAAGGTGTGTTGTGAACCAGCTGGATTTTATGTCCAAATTCTTGATTTGCGTTTTCACTTTTTTAATAGTTTTTGCGTTCTTAGTTCTGTGTGCGCTTTTGTACTGGGCTAAAAGGATGTTATGCAAAAGTATTGGGCAAAGAATATGTCAGGCACGTTTATATCACACCGTGGATTCCTCACAGTGTAAGATTTGTGCCTGAGATTTTTCTTTTATGTCATAACATTTCAAATCTTAGAGATACATATCAAGTTGTTACTTAAAGTACTATGCTTAAGTTATGATTTTTCATTTTGCTCTAAATACTTCTCCTTGCAAATTTGAAAGAAGTCTTTAAGTAAAGAGGCCAGCAGCAGTACATGCAATTATTGCATTATAAGTTGTAGGGTTGACTCAACAAGAAAGCTTTCATGTACAATAGATGACCAGTGCCTGTTATATATGACTGTAATTGGTTTTGCGTAGAGCCAGTGGTGCATTGACTGCACTAGTGCGTTCCACTGTGATCTAACACTCAACATAAGCAAGACTTAGTGCTCAAATTGAATTATTCCTTCATAGCATAGGTGATGGCATCATAGACAAGGACCACTCCACCCAAAGAGACCACATCAAAAGCCCAGACCAGCGGTCCATCCATGTCTCTTCCTCATCATGGTCTACGGGCAGATCCTCCATAGAAGAGGCCCAGATGATGGCTTCATCAACCTGAACGTAGGTGGTTTTAAGCAGCGGGTGGCACGAGGTGTCCTGCAGCGTTTCCCACATACGCGACTGGGTCGCCTCCTCTGCTGCCACTCTGAGGCGGCCATTCTGGAGCTATGTGATGATTACGGTGCTGCTGAGCGTGAATACTACTTCGACAGGAACCCTCGGTTCTTCCGCTATGTGCTCAATTTTTATCACACGGGCAAGATCCATCTGATGGAGGAGCTGTGTGTGTTCTCCTTCAGTCAAGAGCTGGAGTATTGGGGCATCAAAGAACACAACCTAGACTCTTGCTGCAGCAATAAGTTCCAGGAGCAGAAGGAGTACGCTGGTGAGAGGGACTGGGATCGCAAGAGTGATGACCAGCAGCAGCAATTGAAGGATAGCTTTGACTCTTCCATGGAAGAGTTGTCTGTCCTAGACCAGGACCTGGAGAGGTTTGAGGGCATGTGGTGCTCTGAAGTACGCAAGAACATCTGGCTGCGACTGGAGAATCCGGGTTACTCACGGGCAGCCAAGATCATGGCTGTAGCATCACTAAGTGTGGTGCTGACCTCCATTGTGGCCATGTGTGTTCACAGTATGCCTGAGTTCCACCAGGTGGATGCCAACGAGAAAGAGGTGGAGGACCCAGTGCTGGCCGTCTTTGAGATGATCTGTGTTGTTTGGTTTACGGTCGAGTTTGCCTTGCGGCTGGCCGTTACGCCGTGCCTGCGCAAATTCCTCTGCAATACCCTGAACATAATAGACTTTGTTTCCATTGTGCCATTCTATGCCACGCTGGCCTTTGAGACGGTGGACGAGGAGAATGAGGAGCTGGAGAACGTGGGAAAGGTAGTTCAAATCCTGCGACTCATGCGTATCTTCCGCATCCTCAAGCTGGCGCGTCATTCGGTGGGACTGCGGTCCCTTGGTGCCACGCTGCGCCACAGCTACCATGAGGTGGGTCTTTTGCTGCTCTTTCTCTCCGTGGGCATCTCTATCTTCTCTGCACTGATATACTTTGTGGAGAGGGAGGAGAATGAGTCAGAGCTGCAAACTATCCCAGTAGGCTGGTGGTGGGCTACCATTAGCATGACTACAGTGGGCTATGGAGACACTTACCCTGTTACTCTTGGCGGTAAAGTGATCGGCACGCTTTGCATTATCTGCGGCTTACTGGTGGTGGCCCTCCCCATCACCATCATCTTCAACAAGTTCTCTAAGTACTATCAGAGACAGAAGGCCATGGATGTCAGTGTGAGCAATAACAAAATGAAATGCCTGGACCCAGATCTGAATCTGCCATATTTTAGCGTCAGGGACCTCTATGCTCACAAGGTGCACTCATTCATGGCTAGTTTGTCCTCCAGGAGCAGCACATGTAGTGCTGGTGATGTCACTGATGCATCCAGTATTCAAGATGTAGAGACTGTCTGCCCCTTAGGAGTGGTTGAGAGTGAAGAGGCAACTTAAGTGAACCCATATATGCTCAACTGAATTTCTGTCAAGGACTTCAAAACTTCAGCAAAACAAAGCACTTTTTTTGTTCTCAGGGGATAAGCAATTGACCTATGTCAGACTTCTCTCACACCTCTCCTTTTTATGGACAACATCAGTGATATGTTCAGACAATAAACACGTTACTATGGCATCTTGAAGTTTTACTGCCTAGCAGAATGATTGACCTATCACTGTCATTTCATCCAATAACACCAACAAATAACAGTTCTTTTTTTATTTTAAATTACAAAGGACGGGGTTCTCATCATAGGAGGTAACCTAAGTATTCACAAAATGCCCGGGAAAGAAAGAAAACACCTGGAAAAATACTTTATAGAAAATGTTAACATAGAAATCTTTGACATAAAATGGCATGTTGCTGTGTAACACCCTAGCTTTATCTCTCCATCCTTGGAGAACAAATGCATGCATTATTCAGCAGACAGACGGAAATGGATGTATTGATTGAATAAAGTATGATCTCAAGCATCTCTACTGCTGTTTGTAGTGAAATCATTGCATCGATCTGTGACGGCTGATTGATGGAGTAACCATATAATGTGCATTTACACCTGATCAGCCTTGTATTGGCCCAAACACAATATACCAAGCTGATGAAATGTCAACGGATCCAAATAGCATTGATGCATATCACAAAGCTAAAGAGGAGCTCTTCAGCATATGGGCGCAAGAGTGATCATAGACCAAGTGTATGTGGGTATATTATGTTAAACTTTTGACTGTCTATGATATAAGAAACTGATCTACATAAAAGCAGATCTTTGACAGCATGCTGTTTTGCTGAGATAAATGGATGTAATTTCAAACGGTAATGCAAGTCGCAAAGTGCATTCTCCTCTGTAACCTCTTCAGTATTGTCAGGGGAGGCATTGCTCAATTGATATACTTGGGCAGTTTAGTTACACAGTGACATAATAAGTGCACATTTCTTTTACAGGAAAAGACTGTGTTGATGCTATGTATCCTTCTGCCTTATGTGTAGTTATGTGCACATGTTTGGCTGTGTTCACATTCAGATGTTAATAGTCTGCTGAGGAACAGGGATTATGATGTTTACTACAGGGCTTGAAAAAACAAAAAAAACAACAACTCTGATATACTGTACCTCTCAGTAAACTTCAATTTCCGCTGTGTGATTAACTTTTTATCACGACACTTTGTTTTGTTAATCCTTAGTTACTGTAACATTTTACATCTTTTACAGTTGACTTTCAGTCTAAATTCTTCAACAAAAAGCCAACAAGTAGATATGACTTCCAGAAATTCAATGATCACCAGTCTACAATTTGCTGTATAATACAGCTCATAACAATGAAATCACGGCTAGTGTGCAAAACTATTCTAATTATGTTTATGAAAGCTTTGTGAGTCAGTTAAGATGTAACTCAAGATTTTCTCATTGCGAGTAGTCCACCCACCCCTCCTCCAGCAGGGTGATGTACTCTGGCTTTATACGACCCCCCCCCCCCTTCCCCTGCACTCCCACCCCCTGCACCCCCCTGCCCACCCGCCTGCCCGCCCCACTTTCACCCAACGCAGCCAGGGAAATATTTCTCTCAGAGATTAAGATGTGTATATTGGATCGATTAAATGAGAGAGAAAAAAGCCAAATGTTTGGAGCTGCTGTCCTGGGAGGCATTAGGTCTCAGACAAAAGTGCTTTGGCAAGTGACTTGCTTTGGTCGATTGATCTGTCTTCATTTGGGGAGGGCAGTAGAGGGTGGTGGAGTACACTGATCAAACTGTCTTACTTTGCAGCCGTCTCTTTTACCACAAATATATTCCATTCACAAGACAAGCAAACTGTTTGACCCCCTTCTTGGCCTCTTCAAATGATGCTAGTTAAATCATGTACTTAGTCGAGTTAAATATTAACCCTCACATGCATATATGCCCTTAAACACAAACACAGACACACAACACACACACACACACACACACACATACACACAAACACACACACCTGCACCTTTGTTTGGATTACACCGCGTTCACGTAGCCAGTTCATGATTTGGTCACATACGACCGAGTCTCTTGCTGTCCCTTGGACTTGTCTTACTATTTCGGCTTTGGCCCTTCCTTACGGATGGAAGTTCCCGAATCTCGTCGTGTCTCCAGTTGGACATTTTCGTTGGTGTCTTGTTTGTGTAAATGACCCTTCTTCTTCACCTTTGGATATTTGTATTCTTCTGGTCACCAGTCGCATGACAGAAAGGTCAACAGCATACATGATGGAAACGTCATCAACACGCCCACTTACTCGCTGTGCATTCTCTGGACTATAATCTGCTCAATTCACACATGAACTCAATCGAATATAAAATGGATTTTGTACTAGGGGGCTGGAAGAATAAAGTCTGTTTAGAATCTGATCTGTCTGATTCGGACATTTGCGTTCACACATACAGTCCCTCTGGTTAGAATCTAGATTATTTTAGGGTTGCAGTGTATGTGTGAAAGGGGCTTATATAGAGAAGCATACATTAATCATGCCATCTTTCCTTAATGCAAACCTAAGTGCATGTCTTATATACAATGAAATGGTCTTTATTTATGATGAATATAATGTTAGTTGTTATGACCAATCTAAGCATGGCCTTTCAAGAACTTTCAGAGGCCCCACACAGGCAAATAGAGGCACTGAAAGTGAGCTGCTCACTCAGCATGACAATCATCACCCTTTACAAGAGAAGGCTACCATTGCATCTCTACATGTTATCTCTACGTTTGTACCAAGCACAACAAGCCGCTTACCAACGCTGAGATGCGTACATGAGTACACGTCAAATGTTGTAGTGTGGCAAGCTACAGCTAAATCCCTGGGTAGCTTAACTGTCTTTGTCAAGCAGTTGCCTTTGTCTGTTACATCTGTCCATGTCTTGGCTGAGAATGTGTAGTAGCCTGTACATGATACTGTCAACCATGCCAAACACATGTCCTTAGCTTCTGATGAATAGACCCACAATACAGATATTGCATGGCTGTGTATTTTGATGGCAGTAACTTTATGGAGGAGCTGCTAGCTTTAATGGGTTTGGAAGGTAATACCACTGATAACATCCTCCTTGGTACATTGCTACTGACTGGACACTGACCATAGGATTCAGAATGAAGGGCTTTGTGAACAGCATTAAGGAGATTGCTTCCCAAATGAGTGCACTTCATTTTCTCATTGTCTCAATGTGCCGTGTGTCAGATTAAGCAGGGACCTGTAAAATGTCACAGGCAAAAGAATAAAGATAATCAGCTTTGTCAAGAAGACTTCAAACATGCAACACTGAATCTTATGCAAGCTTGTGTCTGAATCTTCTGTCGTCCACGATGATGTGGTCCTTGCTAAATACAGGAAAATTGTTGAAGTGAGCCGAAGGACCTTTTTCTCATACAAATTGAAAAAGACAACTGTTGGTCTTCATAATAATGCAAGACATTTTTGACTAACACACCTTCCCCCTTTGAATTTTTTAAATCTGCAGCAGTGCAGTAGAAAATGGTGGTGGATAAGGCATAAAATGCCTTCGGCAAGAAACTTGAGTTCTTTCTTTCAGACCTGCCATAAGGAAGGCTACTGTACCTCCCCACACTGATGCAGCAGGGAGTGCATGGCTGCAAGCTCTTGCAGCCAGAGAAGGATTTCATCACACAGCTAAAAGAGAATTTCTCTGTTAGACTGAGTAATTTTGTTATTCCTTAGGAATGTTGTCAGATTCGGATGTTACTAGTCAGAACTCTCTCCCCATGCAAAAGAGGTGATGAATTTGTTTAGAAGATGTAGCTATTTCAACCCAGTTTTGAGATGCAAAACTTCAGCCAATTGGGAGACGCCCTCCGGATAGCTGAGCTGTTTTTTAAGTGATGTGCCCAGAGAATTACAGCAAATTGAAAATGCAGGCAATATATTTGCCTGCTTTATCTGTGTCGACCAAAGTTTTAGAAACCTCATTCTTGTTGGTGAGTGCAATGAAGAACAGAAGTATGTCTCAGAGCAGTCATTGCAAGACAGGCTGTGCATTTCTTTAATAGATATGGAGAAGTCTGTACCTGAGAGGAAATGCCATTTTTCACACAAAGCGGGACAAAAGGAGAACGGTCAGTGTACAATTCTATTAGGTAAAATCACTTGACAGGTAAAATTAGGGGATTATTTTTATGAGGTAAAATCAGGTGATTTTTCTTTGTAGATCCCTGCATGGCTTTGGTCAATGAATTGGATTTGCAGCAGCAAGTAAAGACTGACATGGATATCCTTCTTGTATATTTATTAAAGAAGCTAAGTTTTTCATGATAAGAAAAAAAAAATGAACTGGCTCCGGTATTGATAATCGCCTAGCGTGATTGTCAAAAAATAAATACAGTGAAAAAAAATAATAATCTGAGTGTATATTTCAATTCAAACATCTCCCCTTTGTCCTCATGCTTCATACACCAAGCTGTTAACACTTTTCAGTGCCAAACACAGTCTACACTCAGCAGGGTCTTGTGTCAGCGTCTCCACTCTTAAGTGCAGCGTACCTGCAGTGATTTCCCGCCTGAAAAAGCCACTGTGCTCAAGAGAGAGAAATGGGAAAGAGGTGAAGAATCAGCCTCAGAGTGGAAGCCAGGTCTCTAGCTGACCTCTGGCAGTTATGAATTGGTGTATGAATTGGCTTATTCAACCTCGGGAAAAAGTTTGAGATTAAGAGGAAGTGGTAGTGAAGAACACGAGATTTTTTTTTTCAGAATCAGGTTTTCTTAAAAGTAAATGACTTATATATTTTGGTTTTGTTTAGTACAACTATGAGCTTCGAGCATGTTTGTCACTGCTGATGAGCAGTGAGATAAGGAGCCTATTTTATGGGTTTCAACATTTTTTGAAATTCATTTTGTGCACTTAAATAACGATTAAAGGTGTTGATGATTCAGAGTGATGATTCTGACAACAGAAAATAGAAAGTGTGCCATCTACTACAGAATTTTCATTTAATCCAAAGTTGGAAACAGACCGTTATAGACAGAAAGAAAGGGGGAGTGAGACAGCTAACTGCACCCGTAAGCATTCTACACCCCCCCACCCCTTTTATCCCTCCCGTCGGCAGGAGAGGAACGATTGATTATGTGTCCTTTGCCAGCACTCGTGATTCCAAAGCAGTGCGGCAGTTGACACAGCTTTTCGATTAGCTCTAAGAGAGATGAGACGGACTGCAGGAACCCAGCTTTACTGTGAAAGAAGGAGAAAAAGACCATGGCATGTGACAACAGTTAAGTTGTCTTGTCAAATGCCCTTAAACAGACTTTTCAGTCCAGCTGTAAAGCCTTAAAAAAATCTAGTTTTGGCATAGCACAAAAAGTACTCATGAATGAGATGACAATTAGTGCCCTGATTCAAACAGATACCGATTCGCGCTAGAAACATTAAGAAATATTAAGCCCACTGTGATGGTATGTTAGCAGCCGAGGAAATATTGAAATTTTTGTCATTTTTTTAACGGTCCTTACATTTGTGCCAATTTCATTGCGTAATGGCTGACATTTGAACAGTTTGAACCTGTCTCAATTTAGAAACAGTTTAGACCTCATAGCTGCACAGTTAACCTACCATGGTCACAGTAATGGATTAGATCATTTTACTCACAGGTTTGTGTGGAGAGCAGTGAGACAATAATGACTACTGTGAAGTGCTTCATTCTCTCCATTGAAGAGATCTTTTAGCTAAGCTTATCAGTTATTCATGAGAAAGGTGGAGTTTAAAATGGATCTATTCTCAGCAAAATGACAATATGCACGTGCACAATGTTCACAAAATAGCATTTTGCATCATGTTTTTATTTACTTATTTTTTAAATTATTTTTATTGTTTCATCATTCAAAACGATCGAATACACTTTGCTAGGCCAACATGGCATTAGAGATCATCAGTCTTTCAACTATAATTGTTAACTGTGGAACCTAGAAAATTAATGTGATTATCTCTGTGCTCATGCTGTCTTTTTTATTACCATTGGCTGTAAAAAGGATGTACCTCTTCATTGTAACTAGGTTGAATAAATAACTATGGCTTTTCCATCCCTTTTCCCTTACTGCTGTAAGCATACACAGCTAGCTAGCTGACTGACTGCCCAACTACTTCTCTTGTGGTCTGCCTACTTCTGGGCCAAGATAGGTTTTGCAAAAAATGAAAAAAAGAAATATTGAAAAATATGAAAACTGAGCTGAGATAACACACTGATATCCACTTCAGCGAGCGCAATAAATATTAAAACCGAAGTAGGACCCATTTGTTTAAAATTTAAAATTTAAAATGAGAAATCACAGGAATGGAAACAGAATATACTGACGCGTAATATCCTCCATGACACGAGCTGTCTGTCATAGACCCATTCTGCATGTCTTCCTTGGAGGTCAGTCTTAATCATGTAACCCCCAGATCCTGTTGTGCACATGGCAGTGCTGCCTGTCAAATGACTTCACACAGTGGAAATTGGATTGCAACCTCACTCAAGAGCTGAGAATAGAGTTTGGGGGTTTTGGAACAAGGTGTTTCAGGTCAGATTGTGAACGGGTGAGGAAAAGTTTATAATTGAGTGGTGACGCCTCTACAGGTCCATGTTCCTGCGAAGATTTTCCATTGTGAAACTGGTACTGTATCAGACAACGTCGAAGAAAAGCTTCCATTTCACTTTAACCATGAGAAAAATTGGTGGGCACCACTTAATATGCTCTAAAGACTGCTTAGAGTTCTTGACTTCAGTATACAGTGTGAGACTATTCTGCTATGAAGATTTATATTTTAACAATGACTCTTCCACAATGCTGAGAGTAATTCATAGTCATATGTTGTGTTGTGTAAATTTATTGCTTTAATACTTCAGAAACATTTGTAATAATATTACATTTCAGTTCTGAGTATTCAGCCCGATTACAGCCCGATAACAATAGTTTTAAATTTCAGTCTGTTCAGAAGTGAAAAATTATACCTGCAAAATTAGTTTAAATAAAATAAAGGCGTGTTTCCATCATGTACTGACACTTTTGTCATGTACTGATTTTCTTCACCGGCTGAACAAATCAAAACACAGCTTCATGTTACGTGTAGCCTCTTTAAGGCTTGATGATCTCACTGATAATGTTTTTTTTTTTAAAGTTTACAGCCAAGGTAAACTTTACAGCCAAGGTGCATTGTTTTAAAAAAAAAAAAGTGGATATATGTTAGACATTTTTAAGTATTTTTGAACACTATAAAACATTTAATTTTGCATATATGCCTAGTATACTTCCCTTACTTTATTTATATATTTAATTTTTGTTGATCATAACTTGTTAATAATTGATTTATTAATTTAAGTATTAATTAAATCACTGATAAATGTGCCCCTACCTAAAATTCATAACACAGATATGATCAGTCAAAACATATCAACTGATTTCCCTGCAGCTGTAAAAAGACTGGAAATGAAAACCATCTCCTCAACCAACAGAACTGGTAACAGTGGAACTGTGTCAGATTCCCTGGTATCAGAATCATTTTGGTCTTTCTGAAACCCTTCTGTGCTGTAAATTTATTTATTTCATCCCTACAGTACGTACTGGGAATCCAATAAGAGAACACAAGATTGACTGACAGACCTTCAAAAGGGTTTAGCTCCTAAAACTTGACCATTTCAAGGGATCTTTATAGATTTCTTGAACAGCACTGGGAACAGTGGTGGGACAGTATTGAGCCATTTTCAACCTTTCAAATTTCTGAAATGGAATAGAGAATAGAGGGGAGCAGGTCATATGACTGAGGCAGGATTGCATTGCCATCTCTACTCCGCCCCTCAGTTTGTCAAAGCAATTTCCATGAAATAGGATCCCATTTCTGCTACGTATGTGGATTTTCATGCAGTCACTATTGATTTATGGAGCTGTGCAACAGTGAATGATAGCCCAGTATGAAACAATAACGGTTAAAAGAAAAATCAAAAGCAGTTATTCGATAAAGACCCTTATAAAACAATCTTTTTCAAATATGAAGACCACATTCCACAAACTTGCTACAGTTTCATCTCTTCAATCTAAAAAGACTACAAAATTGTTTTTTTTTTTTTGCTCAATTTAAGTAACAATTGTCGATGGGAAAGGGTGTTTGGAGCAGTGGCAAAGTTCTAGGTGTTACTTATCATGGTTCAGTGGAAGTTAGATTTGAAGTGCTAAATATTTTTCAAGCTGACGCTTCACCACCATGACCAAAAGAAGTTACACTTTCCCTCAGATACCGTCATTTGTAATTTTCAGATTGCAGAATACTCTGCCATCTGGCACCCTGTCTATCTGACATTATGACCTTGAAGTAGCTGGAATTTAGGATACTTACTAACAGACAGAGATTTCCAAAGAATCCACTCTATTTTAGATACATTCCACACTTAATTCGAACGAAGACAGAGCTTAATTTGAAGCCTGTAGTTGTGCTGAATAGTTGTACTGAATTAATATGCTTGACCAGTGCACAGCAGCTAATAACATGCTGTGAGATCATATTCCAAAATACTGATAAAAATGAATGATAAGAACAGAACAGAACAGAACTGTAAATGTAACTGTTTCCAATCATTTTCAAATGCCCAGTGACACTGAAATAATAATACCCAACAGTTTCCCTTTAAAGAGGAAAGAAGATATAATATGATTATTGCCTATCAAAAAAGCTGCAAAAGCATAATTGGTTTTTAAACAAATAGTTGTCATGGAGATCACATGCAATTTTAAACGTCCTTCGTCTTGACTCACTGAACTCTTTTTAATGGATGTTTGTTAAATCGTGGTAAAATTTCCCCACTGAGTAATGACAAGGAGCATTTCTTTTCGCTGACAGTGACAAACAACCAAAAAGGGAACCATCCCTTTTTCTTGCCATCTGTATAGATTGTAGATGTCAAGAGCTGACATGCACTTTTGATCTGCCTCAAAGTTCCAACGGAGGATCACGGCAAAATCCTTTGGTGAAATGAATAAAAAATCCACTCTCTTTTGATTGATTATCTGACAGAACCTGTAGACAGTGCCACGCCCAACCGTATGGCAGGAAAGCACCCAGGTCTGGCCTTGGATGGCAACTTAACTGATTGAGAAAAGCGTGAGATTTTGATATTTTAGGGGTTGCTGTCACTTTAATCTATTTGAATGATGAGTAAGCAGATGTCGTTGATCACACTGTGGTCTAACTTTTTGACTGTATCCGTCAGGACTTGCTTGCTTTAGACCATGCTGTCAGTTTCCTTTTACAGTTATTGACTAAGAGAAGTCGTCACACTTTTGAACACTTTAACTTGAAATCTGGGTAGAAACATTTTCTTGTGGTTGAAACCCTGTTGTGTCTCTTATTTGTATGAAGTTATCATACCTCTGACATAACTCAATAAAGTCACTGCTGTGGAAAAATGTATTGTGGCTCTTCGTGGTATGGAGGTTGCCCTGAGCACAGACTGACAAGACCTTGAGACTTACCATGACCTAACCTTAATCTATGTCTCAGGCCCATGCTAGCCTCTTGTTTGCCTTCACAGTAAAATCTATCTACCTGGTGCACTTAGCTGACCTCAGTACCCCACTGATAAAATGCTAGTCGCTGTGAAAACAAGT
Source organism: Chanos chanos (assembly GCF_902362185.1). Classification (NCBI taxonomy): domain Eukaryota; kingdom Metazoa; phylum Chordata; class Actinopteri; order Gonorynchiformes; family Chanidae; genus Chanos; species Chanos chanos. Next base: position 43,436,677 of record NC_044498.1, on the reverse strand, counting down.
CAGCATATACCCTGAGATTTCACACTAAAATTGCTGTTTTAATCGGATATTAATCTCTGACCGATCGTTATCAGAAGCCTGGAGTCAGTGTTTGCGTTCAGGCTGAGGAAAAGACATAATTAATGTGCTTAGGTGTGATTTCATTGGACTGAGCCCCAAATAGTTTCCATTCCATTAAAAGCGGTATTTGTGCTCTCCTCCACTTTCAATAAAGCAGTGATATAATTTTATTGACCGGTGTGAGGATTAATGAAGTCGAGACTTAAGAAGGGATTAGAACTCAGGGATAGGCTTTCAGTTCAAACAGCGATGTCAGCTCCAGTGAAAGGCACCCATTCACGTGACAGAGATTCACTTTATGCCTATTTTTCTCTTGAAATGCTGACGCCTTCCCCCTTTTTGCGAAGCTGTGAAAAATAACGCGGCGCCCATCACGTGGAAAGGGTTAAGAATTCTTAAAAGGTCTGCTTGACATAATACCTACATTGTGTCTAATAGGTCTTTCAGTTTTACCTGCCCATCCATTTTTTTTTCTCTCTTTAGTCCATATGGAATAAACTTTACAGCCTTCAATTACTGAAATTAGATTTATGGAGCCATGGAATCTGGAAGAGTTCCTGTGTCTCTTTGTGTCCCTCTCTCTGACAAGGACAGCTCTGAACAATAACCGCAGCAACAGTCTACTCACTCTCACTAAATGAAATGTGTGTAGGGTCTTTTATGACAACAACAAATGTATCACCTTTGTTAATAATCATAAACGTGTTGAATCAAAGCACGCAGTTAATGGTGATTATCATGGATGTGAATGAAAGGAAATTGAAATGACTGATTACTGTGGGTGCATTTACTGTTCTTTGTTAGTGTGCACACAAAACTTAATTTTGCTAAATTCAATATGCTCCCATTTTTCCCTATTCCGTAAAGCAGTTGCTTGTCTTTCAGGCACACTTCCAGACCATATGGGCAGGTTTTTCAAATGCTAATACTCTAGTAATTCAAATGACTCAATTTGCATATTTGATAAGCGAGAACATTATGTTTCCTTTCATGACACTATTAGTGTTTCTCTATACTGTTATTGTCTAAACTTCACCAGTAATGGAAAATTCTGGTGAAGTATGAGTTTAGTTTGGAGAGTGTAACCTTCAAATAGCAAAAATAAAGGGCAAACCTGACTGGCGAATCAAATGCCCCACCTTTGTATCAGTATCTCTAAATCCAATGACAACCTCCTGTTCCATGAGGACAGCAATGTCAGTCATATCTACTGCATCTTCAGCGAGTCGTGTTCATGCTTGATAAACAATATGCAGGGACAGGGGATTCGAGGTTTTGGAGGAGAATGATTACATCGTCAGATAAGAAAAACCAAACGAGATTCACAATGTCAGTGAAAGTCAGTCAGATAGAGTAGCAGAGAATTTCTGAAAAAGAGAAAGAGCAACTGAGATAAGTTATTCTTTGCTCTTTCTCTCTGTGTGTGTGTGTGTGGACGTGTGCTTGTGCGTGTGTGTACGCGTGAGTGTTTGTAGCCCAGTTGCCTGCTGAGTGTTGTGATTGTGTTTTAGAAGAGATGAAATGTTTGTTGGAAATGTTGGAAAACTTGGGTGTCAAACCTGCCTGGCATTGTTCTGTGAGCCTTACCTGACGAGGTGTAAATGGTGGCAGTCTGAGGGAGGCTTCGTTAAGGGGTTTGAGTTTACAAGGTGCTGAAGTTGGTGCTTTTGTCTCTTGTGTTTCTTTACCTTGATCTCTGCCACACACACGAAGGAAAAGGCTGCTCTGGCAGATGGTATGGGTGGTCGAAAAATTCGCTCTATGTCAAACGTGTAATGGTCTGTGAAAATGAGGCACTGTAAGCACATTTCTTTGTGTATATGAACATAATGCAGTGCATTCATGTCAATGTGTGTGTGTGTGTGTGTGTGTGTGTGTGTCACTGCAGAGCCACCAGTAAAAATGTATACCACTCTCTGTTCATTTAAAGCCACTGCACCTGGGAATGGCTAGGATTGTAAGAGAAACTGACTTATCAAAGTAAACATGAGACGTAGCATAGAGTTTGGTGATGAAATCCGATAATTATCGATACCATATGGTATTAAAATGTAAACAAGATTATGAATGTAAAGAACACATGCTGAAATTACTGTTGCAGATGGCACGTCACTTGAGATTAACTGGTATGATAACTCTGGCTTAGTTCTGCGTGCCACTTTTCCAGGGACTGTGCTTATTAAGAAATTAAATATGGAAGCATTGCATATTGAATTTAGCAACAATTTGATATTTATCGTATATTTTTTGTTGTCCCATAACGTACCAAGAGAGTGGTTTAAGAGTTTGTTTTTCTTTTTCTCAATATGTCACTGACGGCTGGCGAAGTTGCCCCCCCCCCCCCTTTCTCGGTCTGTTCATGTCTGTATGTAACAGAGTGATAAAGAAAATGATTAAGTGAGGCAGTGAATGAGATCTTGAACAATGTGGCCAGTTGCTGTTATGCTCTGACAGACAAACACACACAAATTCACATGCGTGTACACACACACACACACACAATTTGTGAAAACAATCCAAGCTGAAAGACATCACAACACTCTTGCCAGTTTCAGAGTGACTGCCTCGCGGTTCAGGTATTTAATGTCCATATGTTTTCTGTTGAGTGTAACTAGTGGAAAAGGTCATTGATTCCTCTGTGTGTAAAAAAAAAGAAAGAAAATCATACGGTGAATGCCTCCAGGGCTTGTTCACATGCATAGCATCTCATAAGCTGTCAAGACTCTCCCTGCCTGAAATCAATTTTGATTTAATTACCTCCTCAAAGCTGTTAGTTCACTGTGTTTCTTCATGCACATGCGTAACATTTGCTGACGAGCAACACATTTTTTTTTTTAACAGACTTGTGACTGTGTACCCAACATGGTTGTGTCACGGCTGGTGGTGTGGTGCAGGACCCAAGTGCAAAGACACGATGGTTGAAGGTGAAAAAACGGAAGGCTTTACTTAAAATGAAGACCATAATACAGTGCAAACAAATAACAAAAGCCGATAACAAAAAGGTGCAGCATGACAGTGCGCAAAATACACAAACAACGATAGACAAAGTACAAGGCAAACACTAGGACTTAAATAGAAGGAGAACTGAACAGGGCAACACAGGATTGGATAAAATTAACAAGGTAATAATGAGACAAAACAGGAACAGGTGAGGGGCGGAGACAGACAAAGAACAGGAGCACAAAGACATGGCAAACCAAAAGTCCAAAATGGCGGTGCAGGTTGTGACAGGTTGCCTATTGTAGAGTAGATTAGTTATTATTTTTCCAGGGAGATTTATTATTTTTGGCCGTGTAATATTTAACCAGGTATCTTCTGAAAATAGGAGAAAAACTATGAAATGAAAAAGAAAATATAAATTAGAAACACATTAAAACACTGAAAATGCCCGCTTTGAATCTGAAGATTAATATTGTTTCCTTGAGGCCCGCATATTAGAAAGCAGTTATTTTCATTTGGTTACAATTATTCATTATTCTTTTGGCATGCAGCAAAAAAAATCCAGACCTTCAATAAAGACAGCTTAAAAATAATACATGCTTTAACATATGGCCTCCTAATTACCTTCTTCTAGGTGTTTGTCAGTTCTTCCAATGTTTTTTTAAGACTTGGATTTCTTATATTTTGTCTTCTATTCACAACAACAACAATAACAACAAACAAACAAACAAATTCATCAAGACACAAAGACCAGTTGGTCAGCAGTGAAGGATTTTCTGACTCATATGTAACTGTGTAGACTGTTCTCATTTGTTCACACAGGAGGCAGGACCCTACTGGTCTATCAGACAGGATGTAAAACCCACTCAGGCTCACAATGACATGGTACATCAAAATGTAAACAGTAACAAATGTTGTATTACTCAAATAATATTAGAAAGAATGAGTTGATAAATCCATTAAAAGCAGGCAATTGTTAAAATCTCCCTTTAAACAGTTGCATACCTGCTATTAAGCCCTTAACAGTTATTTACCTGTGAGAAAATATCAGTGCTTCTGTGTTCTTATATGTAAGATCGTCTCATAGTTTTATATTTCTGACACGTTCAGTGCACTTTGTCTTTGTTGTTGAGAATTTCCTTGAACATCCAAGGTGAATTCTGATACCATGATGTTCTTGCTTAATGTAGCCATCTGTTGATGATTGGAATTTGATTATGAACCATAAAATGCTAGCAGTTGTCTTTAGAATATAAATACAGTCTGTAAGAGAATGTACAGAAATTGAGAAGTAACTCAATTACAGAAGAAAAACCAAAACAACATTATACAAACATCAGTAGATTACTGAGCAATTAACATCAGCTGTCTATTCACTTCCAGTGTTTTGCAACTCTGATGTCAGGGAGGGAGAACTTTGCGCATAAATCTTTTTTGTTTGTTTGTTTGTTTGGTTATAACATTAACATAATAATCCTGAAACAGATTTTCTGAAATTTGAGTTGTTGTAGCCAGAAGTACCTGTTTAGGCTGCTGCTGCTATCTGCATGTTCAAAACAGTACAATGTTGAATTGCACTAATGACTTCTCCTTTGAAGTCAGTTTAAAGAGCAATGAAGTGGATACAAGTGATCTGATTGTTCTCAGTATTTTGCAATTGTAATGTTTGAATATGTATCTCATCCAGTGACATTTTTCAGCCCAGATATAGTTCTGTGTACATGTATACACAGTACTTTTTTTCAGCAATAACAACACCGTTTTAGAAAATTCAGTGCAATTTTCAGAGAGGCATACAAAACTCTTAGAGACTATTGAACCTTGTTACCAGCAAAAAACCCAAAATTTTGAACGTGAACCTGTTGAATGATAATAATGAAGTGGATTTAAGCGACACACAGTGTGTGTCGAGTATATGACCACAGGTCAACTGCAAATGATGAATTGTTTAACATATCTGATTCCTGGCTTGCCCGGATTGGACACAGATTTGAGCTGACGGGCTGACTGACTCTGCGGAAAGCATGCTGCTGGGTTCTTTATCTGAGAGATGCTAAAATGTTAACCTCGCATTTTATGTATTGATTTGTTTCTATGAGAACAGGGTCATGACAGTGCTTTTAGAGCACTGTGATGATTTCAAGCCGACTAAAGAACAAAGTACCCCCCCCCCCCTTTTCTGCGTTCCTCTCTCTCTCTCTCTCTCTCTCTCTCTCTCTTTCTCTTTCTTTCTCCCATACTCTCATACTCTGCAACCTCCCTTGTCATTCTCTTTGGGAGATAATAGCGTTTAACGGCAAGTCACAGTAACACACTGATGGATTTTTATGGCCTTTTTATGCATTAATGCGTAAATGAACACTGACCAGCAGGCAAATGGAACAGACAAAGAGATCTTAAAGGCTTAACACTCAGGTCCATGAAAAGCTTTCTGTCTAACAGTGAGAGAAAGAAGTTTTAAGGATCTTCAGCACTCCTTGAAAGGCATTAGAAAACTGGAAAGCACTGACATTTGTGAAACAACTATTTCTCAGTGATTCGTGTACATATATATTGTTGATGACAATGGCAATGATAGAATCTTTAGGTCAGATGCTTTTGAAATTCAAAACACATTTTAATTTCACATACTTCTAACCCTTTGGATTAGCATATTGTTGTTACTGTTGCTTTTTAAAATTGACAAAGCACATCTTTTGCAGTAACACTGATGAAATATTTAATGCAAACATCTCAATACTTACCTGCAGTCTTATGTTAATGAAAAAAAAGTCACTTATATACTAAGAGTTTTCCTTTTTAAGACTCACAAGAAATGGACGCCAAGAATGATGTCACATCTCAGGAGCTTGTTGTTCAAGAGTTTTTATTCCAGCCATGGCCATTTAATGTGGAGACATGTCACATTCCAAACTGCTGGGATAAAAGGTATGGCTTCCTTTCAAGGGAGGTATTGGTAGTTGGACCACTTCCACAGTACCCACTGATGTAGAACTGAGGTAATTTGTTTCCTCTGTGTATTCAGCCTTAGAGGGGGCTTGTGTATCCTGGTTAGAAATGCGTAACTCTTTGGAGGATGGGAAAGCGACAGGGGCCAGAGACAATGATAAAACCCAGAGGTTTTCTCACTAAAGCAGCAGGATAAACACAGGGACAGTCAGTTAAATGAAGTGTCTTTCCTTGCAATGAAGTTAAATTCCTTTTGCAGAGGATCTAAGAACCAAATGTAACCTTGACTGGCTGAATCGCTGATGAGACACTAAGCGGAGCTGTGTCCATCGGCTGTAGTCAGCAGTAACGTTTGCATGGGTGTTTCTTGGTGTCACATGACTTGGAATTCGATAGAGCATATTTTAAGGGAAGAACTTAGAAACACATTAAAGCACGTCAAATGAAACATGATGGTTGTGTGTGCTGGCTCGTGTGTATGTGTGTGTGAGGATAATCTTTTTATCCATAATCCAGCTCCAGATGCTTTTCAAATCATATGTAAGTCATAAGTAAATCATAAGTAGTGAAGTAGAAGTTTCCCCTGCTTCTTCACTTTGTTTCATTTTCAGAATGGTCCAATATCAAGTCTAAAAGTCATTAAGCTACTGTAACATGTAAATTATAATGCCACGGTTGAAGCACTGTAATGTGTGTTGAAGAGCTTCATTTTTTTTAGACATTTTAGTGAAATTTAACTCTTGTAGGAGAGTTTGACCTGACCTGGTTTTATGGGTCAAAGGGAGTGTTCTCCTGTTGTTTAATTCCCTTGCTGTCTGTCTCTCTTACAGTCATTACCAGTGCAAGCTGCTAGAGCAGCATCCAGTCTAATGGTAGAAGATAGAATTTGCTGGTAGACTTTGTCTGAAATGGGGCTGGTCCAACACTGATCTTTGCCTCGGCTCTGCACCACAAAGGACAAACTCTGATTAGCACACTGTGATAAAAAAAAAAAAAGCAACAGTGTGTATTCACTGATTATGTCTTCATTTAGTGTCGGCTGAAGGATATTAGAATTCAGATCTTGACAAAAAAGCGTGCGGAGGAATCTGATTAAAAACCTGACCAGACTCTTATTGACTGGATCATACACATTGCAGTAGTAATTGTGAAGATAGGGATAAGATTCCAACTGGTCCCCTTCAGACGTCCTTTGTCATTACAATGAATGAATGGATGGTCAAATGGTTTCCAGCAGCACTGAAATTAATGTATTGTCATGCTATTACTGATCTCCTGTCTCTATGGTTTTACCTGTGTTTGCCACTGTTATTTCTAAATTTTCTATAACCCTTAGAGGGCCTCTCTCTCTCTCTCTCTCTCCCCCTCCCTCTTTCTCTATCTCTCTCTGAGTGTGTGTGTGTGTGTGTGTGTGTGTGTGTAATTGATTAAAAGCATGTTTGGATGTAACCTTGTAACTGTGATAAAAGATAAACAGAGTAAAACATTAGGAGCACTGACCAAAACATGAAGGTCGTACCACACCAATCAAATGATGATCAATAGCCGGAAGCGTCCCCAAAAAACATGTATTGCCATGAGGACAGACATTAATGACCCATTCAAATAAAACAATTCTCTCTCTCTTTTGCTCTCTCTCCTTCCCTCTCCCTCCTCCCTCCCTCCTTCTCTCTCTCTCTCTCACTCTCTCTCTCTCTCTCTCTTTCTCACTCTCTTATTTCTCTGTTAATCAACAGTGAGCAAGATACCCATAACAATGACTCATGTCACTGATGGTCAGTGCAATTAGTGAAATGAAGACCTCATTGAATAATAAAGGCTAACTGCCCAGTGCTTTATTAGCACAGCAGCCCTCCTGTCCTCCTCAGAGACGAGACAAAAAATGAGATGTTCACCTCAAGTAGTAACCAAAAGTGACATTAAAATCTTGCTCTGAACCACCGCCGAATTAGCGATGCCTGAAACATGGTCTTGCAGGAAAATGTTTGATGCTGGAAATGATGCTACATCACTCAACTTCTCGACTGGACGGTGAATCTTTATGTATCAGTCAACCAACACATTTTACAAACTCTGCTTATTTACTAATGCAAATCTGATTTGTTTAATTCAGCCAATAAAAGCTTAATTGAAAGCCTAAATTAGCCATGAGCACAGAAACACACATGAAACAGCCACTGTGAGAAGTGGTGTCATTGTCCATCAGCGTCCCTTTGAAGCAGCTGAACTGAATTCACCGACACAATTTCCTCCTGAAAGAGATAACCTCCTTCCAAATATGCCCCAGTGTCTCTGCTCCTGAACCAATCAGGCACCACACACTGACACAGACTTGTCTCAATTCACAGACTTTTATTGTGGCTCAGGCGACCTGCCAATCTGTCTGCCTCATCAGCACCCCGAGAGTTTTATCACTGTCTCTTATTCCAGCATCATCGGTATTGTTTTAGCCTAATTCCTGGAATACAGATGGATGTGTGTGTGTGTGTGTGTGTGTGTGTGCAGTACTGCAGCTCATTTCTGTCTTTTGTTTGTCCAACCACAATTTAAAATCTGCCATTAATAAAACCATTAATGAGCTGTGTCCTATACATTTATTCAAGTTCATTTAATTTTTGTGCTCCAAACAAATCCTTTACTAATACCAGATCTTGACAGCAAGTATAAAGATAAAAACATAATGCTGGAATCACTCCCTGTTGGCGGGCTAATACGTAAGCTTGGTGAGAGAGCAGTGAAACACGCTCTTCCGCTCAATTACAGCGCACTAATGCGGTAGAGTTGCTGAGCTTTTTACTGGTCATGATGGATGATGGTGGGTTCTTTGTGTCTTTTGTAAAGCCATTACTGGTAAATCTCACTGGCTAGTTGCGGTCAGGACTAGGTTCAGCAACAGCAGCAAATGCAGACCTCCCATCGTTGCACATTCAATACACACTCCAGGTAATCAATCCAATTTAGTGTCTGATCTGGACTGATCCAGTTTCAAGTTTCAGATGGTGACTGTGGGACTTATGACAGTTTCTTTGTGTTTATTTCATTCCAGGGGTATCCAGATGGTCATTTGTGACAGTTCAAATTCAAAAACCTACCTCGTTCCCAGTAAGAGATTACAGCTAAACATTTCAGATGTTTAATTCAGAGCCTGTGAAAGCTGTTTTTGAAAGGTCCAAGCTACAGCTTCTTAAATAGTTATTGATGCAAAATTTGTTTGGTAGTTGCAAATCTCTCTCACTTCCAATACCAGGTTGTTCATTGTAATGTCATTTTTGGTATAATGAAAGTATTTGGCAATAATCCTATATCTGCCCTGAGAAAGGTTTATAATGACCTGCTTCAGAGAACAGAAGGTCGTTTACTACATTTAACACTGAGTGTAATGCTACGTACAAACAATATGTCTGACTAACTCAGAGTTATTTTAGGGTAGAAAGACCTCGGGGTGTAATTGCCCTTAAAGAATAACCTCTATTAAATGTAGGTGAGATCCTAATTGTATTTGAATGTTAGCCTTTAGCCCCAACTAATTTTCATATTAACTTTCAAAATGAGTTCATTAAGATATTTTTGTTTTTTTAATAAATAACATCTATCACTCACAAAAACATTTTCCACTGAGAATACTTATGAGAATATTTCACTTCAAATTACACTCCTAAACCACCAAACCTGTTGTACAACATCTGTTACTGAAAATGTTCTGAACAAATGCTGGGTCATTGGTACTGTTTCAATGTCGAGAGACTGTGAGCACTTTAAACGGACCACTCCATGTTCAGCTACTGAACTAATCTCTCAAATATGCATCACTGTAGCCTCATTTTATTCACCATCTCAGCCGCCTGGACCTGTATTATCCCTGACGTAAAGTAACTGACCTGATTAACATATAACTATCAGGGTCCAGGTGCACCATAAAACATTATAAATTTGAAGAATTTTCATCAACGCTTTGTTCAAATTGGATTGTTAAACTGCAAATTAGAAGATTAGAATTATTCCTCTATGGCTAGTGATAGGGAGATCTGTATGGAGAAAAAGGTGTTTAGGTTAGTAAATCTCACTGTGTGGCTGCTGTAACTGACTTGTTTCATGGTTGACTGCGCAATGAACCCCCTGGGGTGTGATAGGCTATTTGGCCCCAGCAGATCACTGACCACAGTATGAATATTGAGGTTCTCTAATGCAATAGGCAGTTCAAGCTGTTGTGTGCATCAGGATAACACCTCTTCCATCAGCTACACAACAGAGCCTTTTCCCATAGCGAACAGTGGGTCAGTCTTACCTGAAACTTCGCCTTCTCTTCTTCTTCTTAGAAGCCTCTAAGTACCTGTGGACAATACACATTCATTGTATTCCATCCCTAGCACAACTGATTCTTATTGTCCTATGATCACCAAGGAGAATCAGAAATATCAGTTTAAGTAAAGGATTAATATGAAGAACAAATAATGAATAGTTGTATACAAGAGGTTTTACATTTGACATTATAAAGCGTAGTGGGTATAGTCTAAGAATGATGGTGTTAGCTTAATGTCAACTTGAGTGACTCATTGCAAAAGCCTACATTTCCTCAAAGTGATATATTTGATATATATTTCATGAGATGCTCTATTTATCATATTGCCACCTGACACAGTACAAATGAAAAATTTAGTCAAGAGAAATATTAGAGAAATGGCTCAATTTGACGCATTCTCTGTGACAATCCTTCAAACTGATTAGAAATGTAAGGGTTTACCCACAGAAAATGCACTTAAGGGGATTGAATGCATTACATGTCTGACTGGCTAATGAAACAGTTAACCCCCTTCCTTTGGAAGGTCAGTTCAATCCAGTTTATTAAGGTACCATCTAATAGGACCAACCAAGCTCCAACAGAGCAGACCATCTTAAAATTCTACTGCTAGTAAAACTGATGAAAATCCTGGTGCATTTACAGTATCACTTCTTAGAAAAGGACAACTGACTAATTTATGGGGACTGTGAAGCAGGGAGTCTATTTCTCAAACAGAATGTGTTTAAGGCAGAGGCTGGGCTTCCAGTATCAGGTAAACCAAATGATTAATTATAGTACGAATGCAAGAGGGAAAAATACCTACTCATTACACACGCACACACACACACACACACACACACACACACACACACACACACACACACACAAACACACACACATACACAATTAAGGCTTCAATGTAATAATAAATACTTGATGTTGCACTTCTGTGATAGGTATATGAATGTTGGTTGTCATGAACAAATTTGCTGGGAAGGTTTAATGCTTGGTTTAAATGACCTTAGTGTAATTACTTATAAAGCCTACCCCAACCCAAAATCGAATAGGTTTTTAGTAATTGCTGTGAATCACTCTGTCACCAACAGGTGGACATCTGTACTGTGCAATGATTAACTCAGGCAAGCTCAGGTAAAACAGACTTGGGTCAAACACAGGTGAATAGAGTAAAAAAGGCTAGGCAAAGACATAACCCAACAAACAGGCAACATTTCAGAAATAACCAGGGCAAACACAAACAATATTGACAAGACTCTGACAGAGGAAAACAGGCAGAGGTTGTAACATAGATAATCGATCAGAAATACAAACAACAAGACTCAGAGACTCAGAGGAAATGAGAAACTCAAAATGCTAAAATTGGCAAACAGGAAGTATAAATAGGCAGAGACAAAGAGGATTGACTGAGCAGAGCAGGTATGGGTAACAATGAGTTAACAGGTCTAATAGTCAGGAGACACAAGAAGATGAACACTGATAGATGGAGCCAGATGGAGTTGGCAGTGAGGGTTTGCCACAGTCCAGTTCAGGATTCAAGCTCATTCAGTCCCCATAATGAGTTGAACTTTATTCTGTCAGTTTTGTCATCATATTGTAATCTATGCTTAATATGTGATTCTGATGTAATACGGCAATAATAAAGCATTCTAAACATATTTGCAAACCTTTTGTCTTCACTGTACGTACAAAGTCCCGTGCATTCATTTTTTTAGACTGAGATGGAGGAATTGCTATCCTCTTGTGTTTTTTTTACCTTTTTTACCCCTTGAGTTTTGCACACATCCATATTCACAGTCACTGAATTGAGTTTTATGAAGAGTCTAATAAATCACACTAATAGGCAGTTCTGCCTAAATTATTGCACAAACACTCATTACTTTCTCTAATTGACCGTTACAAGTGTGTCTTGTCAAAAATATTCTGAGGAAAAATTATTAATTTGGATGTGAAGTGGGGAGGGTATTTTATCTGAAGGAAGTCATGTTTGGAAAGTAAATACCTAAACAATCAAACAAACATGCAAAAAAACCTTTAAAAGCTCACATATTGTTCTTTATGATTTGGGCAACCGGGTGGTATATTACATATATCGCTGACAATTCATATTACTATGACATTAATCATGTGGGGGATTAATGTGTTCTTCAACTACATTAGTCATTAGTAACATGTAATTATTTGGGAAGTATTCCTTTATGCTGTGGGTGATCAATGAGGTCTAATCTATAAGAGAAAATGAATATTTATGCTACAGTTACCATTGGTATAGAAAGGGTACTGCATTCCCTGCCCTGTCTTTTGGCTGTGAGTTGGTTTTAAATCTACCAAAACAGCTGGACTTGAAGCAAATCCTTTCTCTGTGCTCTCTTTAAAACTGACCATGGTCATATTTTCTGAAAAAATTCCACTCATTGTGTATACTTTGTCCTCATGGAAAACAACATTAAAATAACTCACATCTGTGTTAATGGAAGGAGACAAACACTGATTTTGAACAGGTAGATTTATAATTATGCTGCCCTCTTCTACTGGGGAGTCAAATAAAATGTGCAAGGTGAAACATAATGGGGAAACAAAGGAGTTACAATCCATTGTAACCAGTGCTGGAAGTAACGCGTTACTGTAATTACACTACTTTTGGTGGTAACGAGTAACGTAACTAATCACGTTTTCTAATTAAATAATGCAGTTACAATTACTGAGATTTAAATGGGCTCGTTACTCGTTACTTTTGTCCTGCATGATAATATTAATGAACAACTGCAAACTATAGCAGACAAATGCAGCCTATTCCCCCAACTTCCTGTTTATGATCTGACGTCACCCAACCTCAGGTGGCCCAAAGAATGAGTGAATCAATCAATCAATCAATCAATCAATCAATCAATCAATCAATCAATCAATCAATCAATCAATCAGTCAATCAATCAATCAGTCAATCAATCAATCAATCAGCATTAGTCCACACAATAGCCAAGAGTTTGGGCAGTGTGACCTTGTTGTCCTGGAAATATGGACATTATTTTTCCCTCCTTGAGATCAAGGGCAAAAATATACTGGTGAGTTGTAGTCCATGTGCAGGTGTGAGAACTTTATCCACATAAAAGAATAGTAATTCTAATCTTCTGAAGCACCTGGTAAAACAACACGCTTCTACAAAACTAATCGCGAAAGACCCTTGTGCTAGCACCGCTGACTAAGGAGCCATTCCATCCAAACAGCCAAGGCTTGATTTGCTTGGTATGTATTAACAAGAGAATTGAAGCAAACATTTAGAAATTATGGAAAAGTTACTTTCCCTAATAACTAATTACTTTTATATGCAGCATTGGTAAAGTAATTAAATTACTGTTGAAAGAATTAACTTGTAACTGTAACTAATTACTCATTTTCAGTAACTTGCCCAACGCTGGTTGTGAATGAGATCTCTGAAAGTTGTTCTATATCCGAACTACAGGCTTTATCACACATGTAAGCATTCACACAAATTAATGAAGAAGAATCTGTTTGTTATGAGAACTGATTTGGTATGAAGCTTGCATGTCAAAATGAAATTAAGAATGGTTTTCCAAAATCAAAATCAAATATTTCATCTGGAATAAAATGTCTTTCATGGATAATCAGTTGCCTTTATTGTTAAGACTGTCAGAAAAAAAAAATCAATGAAGGACAATGACGGACAAATTTGAGTAAGTATTTCTAATGTACATGCTCTTTCCTGGATATTCCGCTCTGATAAAGTTTTTGATGTATTTTATTTTGCAGTGACATCTTTTGAAAAGTACAGAATTATCTAAAAGCATTAATCTATACAATACCTGATGTAGTTAGTGAGTGAGGGGATTCACTTCAGAGCTAATTAGGGTGAGGGTGGAGTGTATGTGGAGCGGCTGCTGGTGACTGGTACAGCAATGCTTAGAAATTGAAGACTTTTAGAAGACTTAGAAGGCTTAGAATACTTTTATGAAAGTAATAAAGATGGGTAGAGAGAGAGATAAAGTGTGTGTGTGTGTGTGTGTGTGTTTGTGTATGTGCTCAAAAGAGAAAGAGAGAGAGCACAAGAGAGTGTGTCTGTTATTAATGATCCTGTGAGAGAAGTCTAGTGGATGCATCAAAGTGTCTTTTCTATTCTAAGTACCATGATAAACAGATTTTACAAACTCAGTACAAATGGGAGTGGTTTGTCGGGCCATTCATCTAATTCAAGGAAACAATTCAAATAACACATAAACCTAGAATACAAACTATCTGTATGTACTCTCTATTATCTGCTTTTAAAAGGCTGATGTCTTCAGCAGTAGTGTGAGTACTGGAAATTACTAATAACATCTAGAAAGATCTCTTGTTAAAAAACTATTGTTCAAAGAATTATTGGGCGATTCTGATGGATTTTTGATATTATGCTATTATGGTGAGCAGAAAGGCAGGGTGCCAAGTGAAGTATTTCTGTTTTTTTTTCATTATTATTATTTCTTCAACCTCTTTTTGCTTTGTTCTGAATTGAATTAGTATTTTATTGTTTCTGTTCCTGCATCCAAGTGCGACATAATGTTCCTCATCTGGTTAAAACTACATAAAATTGGGTTTTAATGTCATTCTTTTTATATATTTGTTCCCCTGAAACAATGAACTGGGTTACTGCCTCTCTGAAAACCTATTATCTTTGTGACTCAGTCTCTGAGTGGTAAGACCCATTAAATGTATTTGACATCTTACAATTGCAGAGCCCTAACGGGCTACACAAACAGCCACTACCCATTACCTGTCTCCTAAATTGACCGGTGCCATCCACATATTAATTTTTCCAATAAAAATGTGGAGAACTCACAATTGCACCACATCCAGAGATGCTTGGCTTAAGCAAACAGTAATAAGTAATTGTTTTTTTACATTTTGCTACAACAAACAAACTCAACATAAGCAACAGAAAGTTACCTTTGTCAATGAATTTCCCACTAGGCAAACTTGTAGTACTGGCATTTTGTTTAGTTTAAGGTGATTATCCTTTGGAAACGTCTAATGCCGCATGAGTGGATGGGATTCACGATTTTTTAATCTTTTTGTTTGTTTGTTTGTTTGTTTATTTAATTCATGCACATGAGTTACATCCATTTTGCTGATTGAATTATATTGAAATACAACAAAAAGCTTTCTTGGAGCATATAAGATAGAATTGAACCTTTTGAACTTGTATCATTTTTAAAAGCATTAATCTATAACCCACAGTTTAACTTAAGATGTTTGTTCATGAAAGCACTTCTTAAATGTTGTTTCTGCTTCTATTTTTCTAATGTGGAAAAGAAAAAAAAAACATCAGCAGTTTTTCTTCATGTAAAACCGACCGTTTTTGAGACTGTTAATGCTGATTACAAGGTATTTATTATAGATTTGTATTAAATGTAATGTACATATTTTCCAACATTCTCTGTCAAATATTTTCTAAGACATGACAACACGCCAAAATGAGATCTAATGCAGTGCACAACAGTTATAGATAGATCATGTTAATTTATCAACATTGAAATACTGTCTTCAGTGCTCGTACACTTTAACTGTAACGGCTTGGTTGGGTGAGCTGAAAGATGTACTGCATATCTTTCTGAAAACATTAGAATGAGGTAAACTGATCCCAGCTCCTCTGTCACAGATGAGGTTGCATTTCCTCAGTAAAATGATGACTAAGGCCTGAGAGCTAAGACATGGCAGAAACAGGACACGCGACTGACTCTGAGAAACCTAAGCTGTTAGTTGCTGAAGTGGTTTTCAATTTTCTGCCCTCCCCACTTTGCTGTTCCTTGTTCATCATGAAAGGTGGACCATACATTAGGCAGTTCTGCCTGTTCCTTTTCCATGGCCACGGAAGCCGTGTTGTTATCACATATACATAATCTGTTTGGACTGAGATGGACAAACAAACTCTTCCTTTTAAACTGATCAAAGTGGTGTTCCAGGTTTGAACTTTAGCCACTTTTTAAAATTCACAAGGCGTTTTTGTTCTGAGAAAAGTTTTTTTTTTTAAATAGACTTCTATGTTTGCTTTACATGTCTTTAGCATGTGTACCACCTATTAATTCAAATGATTTGTGGAAGCTAAAGTGCAGTTGCATGTCTATTAATGGAAAAAATAAAAGGAGTTGTTGAACATCCCTCTAGAGCCTCTCTATTCTAAGCTGCTACATGCTCTGAGAGATTGTCAATAGTGTTAATGTACTGCAGAGTTCCCCTGAGCACACATTTCCTGTCTATCAGCCACAAGAACCTCCCTTTACTATCTGCACCTTACAGCAGGTCTTGGATCAGCTTTCTCATATCATTTTCCCAAACTCCATCCTCCTTAACAGAACCTAACAACTGGCCCTCCATCGGCCTCCCAGGCTCCTGTGCATCTTCCAAATGTTGGATTTTTCAGTTGCCTTTTAAAACCAAGGTGGGAGGGGGAGGAAAAAAAACAGCACGTGGTTAAACCCAGTCGCCCGTAAAATGCAATGACAAAGTGTTTTGTCAAAGCTCAGGAACTCCTTCACTCTCCAGTGGCTTTTGCCTGCTGAGTGAGCGGGGCTATTAAAAATGCATGCCCCAAATTTACACCCATGTCCCTATGTTCCCTCTATCAGGGGCTGTGTCCTGAGAGAGCAGTTAAAATTCTTTAAAAAAAAAAAAAAAAAAAAACTTAGCAAGGACAAAGTGATGTCAGAGAGTTAAATTCTGAGTAATTGGTACTGGGCATTCTGATCTTCAGTCTTGGTCATAAGTACTGTTAGGTAGGATTTTATAGTTACTAATATTTCCATCATTGTGCAGCCTAATTACTGCCTATGGTGAAAAAGGGTAAAATATTAAGGAAAAAAAGATACTGGCTTCATGATTTTTTTTTGCATTGTCTGGGATGACGCTTTTTTATTTTTAACTGAAGTTTTGTCAGTAGATTTCATTAGATTAGGCCCTTATGTGTAGCTAGTTTGTTTTCTATTTTGAATTTTAGTTGCTCTAGTCAGACAGTTATTACAAGGTAATGTGGTCTTTCTTATGTAGTAAATATGTAATAACTGGGTATTACTGGATTACTGGCCTAATATACCTATATTCAGAATTGGCTGTGTAGAGTGAAATCAGCTATGATGAGAATATATATCCACTAGTGAAACAAATTGAAAAACTATGCTACTAATAACTAAATAATAACATTCTCTGGAGTGCATACAGTATGAAAATAGGAGTGGGCTTAGGGGTTTGATTTGGAAATAATTTGGAGATAAGATCAGGGCTTACAGTGCACTGTAAACAAAAAAGCAAAAGTTTGTAACAAACAGTACATAGATGAGTTTCTCAATAAGATTCCAGAGCTTTGCCCCCTCAGCTCCTAGTACGACTTTCAAATGTTTACCAGTTTTTTGGTCACCAACAATCAGCTAATGAGAAATTCTATTTTCAGTGGCTTTCAAAGCAGTGATGATACGGTGGCTGTAGTCAGAGGACTTTCCCTGTTAAATACAGTGTAATCATTACATTGCCGTGGGCTATATTGCGTTGCCCTAGGCCTTCATGTAAGTCAGATTCCAATTCAGCATTTGGTCAGACACCGCCAAAATCCTCCCACATGATTATACAATCGCTTGATCCACCATACTGGGTAAGTGTCGACATGAAGTGTTTCTGTTAGAAGCTAATACAGCACTAAGCAGGAAATGCCTTATCAGTGTTGATGCATCTAGCTAATGTTGCAACTGCTAACTAATTGCAGTTAAGTTCTGGCTAGCTTTACACTAGGCTGACAGGTTACTGTAACTTGTCACACTGTTAAAATATAACAATTGTTTGCTGTTGACCATGTCAAAATATAATTTGGTTTGTTAGACATGCAGAACCTCTTCTCAGTGATGAGGCCCTGGAATTCAGCTTAGAGCTGCGAGACAGAGCAAATCCCTATTGTACTCTTATTCTTACGACTAGTGTTCTGTTATTGCTGAGTTGACCTGTTTCTCTCGTCTCATACATTTCATTGTACCGTTGACCCTGTCTTAACCTACATATGACAAATAGACTCTCTTAACTAACTCTTAAACAATGCCAAAATATCAAGTTAGATGACTGTACGAATCACCATAGGCACATATTAGCATTTTGTATTTTGTCACTCTGTACAGTGTCCCAATCTTGTTTCATGATGAAGGCAGAGAAATCCCCTTTAAGACCAGGATTGCTTGGTTTTAGTGCTTTTTGTAAATCATTACTTAAACATATGGGCTTCATTTAGCTCCTCCTTCCTGGACATTACTTGTGATGAAAGGCCTAGATATTACCTTGCAAGTAGGAACCTTATAATATTTATTGAATCTTATGTACGTTGATTTGTTGGCTTGCTCATACTAAAATTTGCATTTCATTGGAGAATACCATATATGTAGTATATTTTTAACTTCGATGGCAACCCTGTAATTGACTTTGTACCCCCTCGGCCATCCAATGAAAAAAAGCCCTAGAATCACCCCTGCAGGTAGCTGCCTCAGGAAACTGCAGGAAATGCAATTTAATGGCCCTCATTTAGCATCTGTTTCCTAAAAGTTCTTTTATTTATGTTTGTAGGTATCTCAAAGTTGCCCTCCTAGACTGAGGAGCCTAATATTTTATGTGCTTTAGTTATGTACCTTCAAGAGAACTTTGCTGCACAACAATACAACTGTTCAACTACACAAGAGTAAAAACCGTATCTTGGTGTAGGATTACAATGAAGGGTGCACTGTTACCTTCCATTTTCTATTGGTTATGATGATAATAAATGCCATGTGATGTCAGATTACTTTGAATTAGAATTAATCGTAATAAGACAAGAGGTGGAAAACCTATTGTCAGTTGAAAATGATGAAAAGGGGCACGGACTGAAAACACATCTATAAATCATGAAATTGGAACACATTCTACATCCTAGCACAAGGCATATTAATGTTCACATATACTGAAGTCCATTAATTCCATATTGACATGACATTCAAAATTAATACTACTTTGCTGTCATGGCTGTGAAATGTGGATTATTCTCGTACATCTTGATAACAATGTTAGATACACATTCATTCATTCATTTTCTAAGCTGCTTATCCTAATTAGGGTCGCGGGAGGTGCTGGAGCCTATCCCAGTGCACCCTGGACAGGTTGCCAGTCCATCGCAAGGTTATATACACAGTGAAACAATAAAGGACGGAATCAAATATCTTGGTGCATTTTGTTTGATTATTAAAATTATTCCCTGTAACTAATATGTTTGACTGTGCAACTAGTGACATTAAGCTCGTTTGGAAGTTCAGTAAATATTAATTATGTCAGTCTCAGTTGACAAATCTCAGTTCCCCCACACTCAACTGAGAATTTACAAGAAGACATCTGACAGTCCAAACAAAGGAATTTCTTTAGCCCTCCTAGTCCCCCCTCAGTACCTTCTGATAAGACAGATGCCTGGATCCAGTGAAGCATAATATCATGCCAGACAATACAACACATGTGAAACAGTGGACAGAATGACACCACACATTTAGTAAACGTAACTTTTTGTTTATTCAGCACAATTTTAGCCAATAAATCCTCTGCTAAAAAAGAAAAAAAAAGGAGAAGGTCTTAATAAGATATTTAGATACTGAGACTGCAAACCAATGATTCTGGCATAGGTTACGTTATGTGAGAGAGTGCAGCTTTAAAGTGACATTTAAGAGATGTTATATTGGAAGCGCTGAATAGTTGTAAATGAGAATATTGAATTAATGTTCCCTTTGTTAAAACAAATCCCTGGTGTATATGGGCAGAATCCAGTAAGCATTTGTCATTGTCACCATGCATATTTGTTTCATTATGTGCTTCATTAACTAAATGCCATTTTCATTCTCTAACATCTAAATCAGTCAATGTTGGGTTTCTTAGAATCACTGGTGTTTTCTCTGAGAAAAAAAAAAAGTTGTGTTCCAGAAGAGAGAGACAACTGGAGATCTTGCTGAATGGACTTATGCTTAAAAAAAGGATAAAACAACTGCATATGATTTGTCAAAGCAAGTAAACAGTGCTTTGCTCTAAAATATAATTTTGTGGTATGAGCAGAAATGTACAAATACGTAAATATTATTCCTAAGCATATTGGACATTGTAGAATAATTACCTTGTTTCAATGCATGTTTTCATATATCCATTTTCCAAGCAACACTACTACAACTACCACCACTACTACTACTACTACCACTGGTACTTCTGCTACTGTTCTGCACTCCATCTCAGATGAATTCTGAAATATTATCTATGATTGCATCACAAGTGTGCAAACAGAGGACCAGGATCACTATCTGATCAGCCCTGCCCCAGGCGCACTTCATTCCCATCATGGCATTTGGCACATTTAACGGCGCAGTAAGATCCATGGGCCGGATATAATAGCCTGTGGAATGTGTCAAGGTCCTGCGGTCATCTCGCTGATAGAGGTGTCCTCCTGTGCATATTGATATGAGCCAAGCTTTCGCCTCATCTCCTCAATTCGCTCTCTCTCTCTCTGTCTGTCTCTCTCTCTCTCTCTATCTCTCTGTCACACACACACATACATACACATCATTTCCCTCACTCTCCGTGCAAAAGGATGGGCCTCACAAATATAAGTGGGGCCCATCAATGAAAACGAAATTGAACCATTCGACCAGAGGGGCAAAGCAAATAGTATTTTGTGGCCATTATGAAAGGAGGGAAAAAGACACGAGACAATAAATGTTATCAAGCGGAAAAACATAAGTGGGTGGGGATGGATTTTCGTCAGCTTTGATGCCCACTTGATGACTTTTCGAAGTATGTTGACAATGACACTTTAAATTTTGTAAAAGATCTCGAGCTTTATTCAAAGGCCTGTCAGATATGTGGCAAAGCGGTAAAACACTCCTCTTACAAGCACTACAGAAGACACACCTGAACAATTCAAAGTTTTTTTCGTTAGCTGCAAAGGTAATGTTATTATGAATATTGAAATACACATGAGGAGGCCTTTGCTGCACTCACGGAAGCAGTATCAAGATAAAATCTGTTCAAAAGCATTTGAACAGCTTTGAAAATAATATGAATTTGTGCAATATGTCATGGGATTGAATTCCTTGCATATAACATTGCAAAACTGGTTCTAACTGTGTCGTAGCCCTTTTTTAATGCTGCTCCTCCTTTGTCAAAAGGATGACAGGTCTCCTTAAATCAGTTCCCCTATAACCTATGTGGTGGGTGCCTTAACAAGAGTGAGCCGCTATACTCACTGACAAAAGTCAGACAATATTATTTAGCTGGTGGATATTTTGCTGTTTTGATTCAGAGAATGACTAAAGAAGTTGCATGACCATTTTGAATGTGGTTCTGCATAATTTGGTTTGATTTTGTGTGACCATGTATTTATTACCTATTTATTGTAAATTCCTCATGGTACTGGAACTTCCATTGTACCATGAGTTATTTTTGTGTGTTAGGAAGTCCGTTCGGTAGATCAACAATCAGGAATATTATTAAAACTACTGTTACTAATGTCTTTTGCTGTCACTGTTTAATTCAGCCCTGTGCTTCAAATAAATTAATTTCCGTCACTGGCTGGTTATTCTTAGTTTCAGCTCAGATGAAAAGCACTCTCCATTGTTAAGCAGATGAATAAACCTTTTTCATTGTTGCTTGATTCACTTCTGTCAGCATTTGCTTTATGTGAGAGACATGATTCATGATTATTCCACATGCACACAAACAGACACACGGACACAGAAACACACACACACACACACTCACACACACACTTGCAAACCAACATATACCCAAGTCTCTCTGTTAGATTAAGTCCTTATCACCAAATCTTCATTTTCTTCTCCGGTTTTCCCATAATGCCCAATGTCTTTATCAGCAAAAACAAAGACTTCAGTCAACTCAAGTGTGACTAAAGCAGTAAGGAACAATTGAAGGTACACAGCTGGTTTAATTGCTATGAAAAAATCCCAGGGAATGCAGAGCCATAAGTTATTTTGAATGTCCACTTAACGGCTTCATTTTGAGGTAGGGGCGGACAACTTAGAGACGCAATTACCAAGCACTCTCTAAATCTACTTTAGTAAGTTTCATTAAGAACTCATACTTAAGTTGTTTCTTTGAGTCAGAGCAAGGAATGAATTCATTTATAGACAACTAGACACAATGTGTAAGGAGCTTTTTTGCTGTTATTGAATTTGATCAGATGGTGAAGTCTGAATCTTCCTTAATGGCATTCAGCTAAGTAGAGAACAGAACACATGCACATTCAAACTTATAAACTGGTAAAAGTCCAAAGTTTTATCATAGAAAACAAAATGGTGTCTAAATATTATCTCACTGAGGGATGTTAAACAGGATTGCTAGTGTTCTCCTTAGCATGCAAATCTTGTTCATTAAAGTCTTGACATTGGTAGCTTGACAAATCCTGTCTTTCTTTGTCATTGCTGTATAATCTTAACACTGCTCCTGTTAACACATAACATGTTGTTACAGTGGATCTTTTTTTCCTTGGGAGTTTTTGGGGTATCACTGATAGCATGAAACTAGTGGAAGGCTGGATGGGCAGAAACCTTTGTAGAACTATTTAACAGCATTTAAAAAGACAGTGTCTGGCCCTTCACAGTAATGGGTTTGAAAGTCACTGGAGTCAGGTTAAAAGCAATCAGTGGCCTATGGTATAATGATAGTCTTAAAAATGGGAGAGATGAATCAAGATCAGGGAAAGGCTAAAATTTAACAGCAAATGATGTCTGACCACCAATTAATGAGTGATAGCAAGCAGTTCTTAGAAAAATATATGTATTACATAAAGTGTACATGGAACATAAAAGAACGTTATGTAAATGTTGGCTGAAGTGCTGACACTTAAACATAAACGTCTGTAAGTTGCCACTTGAAAATTCATTAAATGTTGTGAGAGGACAAAAATTTATAGATATATATTTCATCTGGGTTTGCATATTTTGAATAAATTGCTCTAGTTTGTAATTGAATAGACATATATACGACTTCTCTCTTTCCCTCTGTATAAGTTGTATATAACAACGCATACATTAAAAAAAACATTCAATTTTATTGCTATAGCCAGAGATGAGGGTTTAGACCACTGCTGATAAACTTTTCCCCTTATTTCCATGTGAGCTTCTGAAATTTCCCATTTTAAACAAATCCATTTAAACATTTAAAGACATTTTAAAAGAAATTTTGATAAACTCCAGGTATTTAAAAATGTAATTTAATAAAGGTCACTGAACTCTTCCATTAAAGGAGCAGCGTATATGATATAATTAAGGTGATAGGAATTACATGGCGTCATTGGTCCCAATTGTCCTATTCACAATGTCAATTAAAATGGCCTCAACACTGGACGTCAGAGACGGTGAATCTGCTCAAAGTGGCGTCCCCTAGGTCATAACTGCAGTGTGTGAGCCTCTCTACCCTGCTTTCCCACCCTCATCTCTCATTAAGATTACAGTAAAATAAAAGAAAGACCGCAAATGAGTATGTCTCCTAAGTACGGGGTCACAGATTTGCTCCTCTGTTTTATTGCTTCCCGTCTTATGTGAGTCGATTCAGTGAGAGAAACTTCATTTAATTTGTGCAGATATAAAACAGCATATTACAGTAAAATAAGGTCTTGGTTTCTTTAGATGGCGGGCATGATTTTCCCATCGTTGGTCTCTCTGAGGGAAGCTGTCCTTTCCCTCTTAGAGGTTAGAGAGGCAGGATTTAACAAAATGACCAATAACAGGCTGGTGTTAATTATGATATATGAAAATCGCACATGCAGAACTCTGCAGTTTCGTAGATGCGATAGATGCTTTGTTAAATTGTCATCGTGAGTGCAGATGTTATCTATCGTTTTAAAAGCCACATGATTAAGGTCAAGGTCTTGGTGGAGTCAATTTGTTATCATGATGGAAACAAACTGATTGAATGAAAATTGCTCATAGCAAAATCCTCCAGCGACCTTTTTTTCCTATTAGCTTAACTGGTTTATGTCTCTCATGGCTTGCATAATTTTTGTGGTGTCTTTCCATCTATTAAGCTACTTCTCAGACTACTCACACAATTTTCAAAGCAGACTAGACGGTATGAGTAAGCATTTTTTTCACCATGGTATCTCTACAAGGTCAAGACAAAGGGAATGCACTTTGTGATCTGTTTGACTTGCTTGTACAGCAATCACACATAAAGATTTAACGATTTGGTCTTCACTGTAAAAAAAAAAAAAAAAAAGAAAAGAAAAGAAAGAAACCCATGTCACTGGCTCTCCGATTACAGATTTGTTTAATCTCAGATGATGCACAGCGGGAGAGATTGATTGCGTCCATGCCCCTGCTAATGAAAGACTATAGATTTTCAATGGGAGCTTTAGTAACACTTTGAAAACAATGTGCAGAATTAAGAGCTCATCTGGTTTCTGAATGTACAATATGAGCCAGTTGGGATTCTGGATGATTTGTAATCACTGAACTGCCTTGATGTATCACTTTGTCTTATAATTCATTTTGGATGCTCATGAGATATTTTCCCGTCCATGTTTGTTTGTTTGTTTGTTTTTCTCTTCTGTTAAGTGGGCCTGAGTAGCGGTGTAGGGGTGTTTTGCAAGATGTCAAGTTCAAGTGGTTTGCAGATTGTTTTGAGTGGACAGGGATTTTACTGAGCTGACAGACATCAGTCTCCTTGTTGAAACAGATATTTGAACCATTTTTTGTTACACAAAGGTTGGATCATGTTGTTTGGGGCCAAACAGTAGCAGTTGAATTAAAAAAATGAAAAAGCCAGACAGTTGGGGTAGTACTGAAAAGGACTTAGGAGTCAAGTCTTTAGTGAAAGAGTGTATAGATCAGTTATTTATGATGGAAAGTCTGACAAAGTCTGACTCAGATTCAGCCAACATTAATCAGCTTTATCTGAACCATGGATAAGAAAGTTAAGACAGTTAAAACTAACTAAATAAAGAAACCAAAGCAAAGGAAAGAATTCAACTGAAGTGTGATTAGTTTGAATGAAAATTTGACAGCGATCCAGTCGACTCAACTGTAGTTTCAGATTTGAAAGGGAATTTGAAGGAGTCTATTTTTTACATGGTTATTGGCCCTTCCTAATTGTTTTTATAAATGACCCTTTTAAAAAAAAAAAAAAAATTGGGTGCAGATTCCACCTGTGAGTTCTTTGTGGATAAGTGAGTTACTCATGCAGGGGACAGCTACACTGTAAAACAGCTGCTTCAGTTGCTATCAGGATCATTTTGAAATGTTTACTGAGGATGCTCTCTGTCTTACCAGGGTATGATTTTGAAGACAACTGAAAAATGAAGTAAGCAATTAAGCAAGTACATAAAAAATATATGAATAAGTGCATAAGTAAAATTTGAGTAGGATGTGTAAGTAATTGGACAAAAATATTCTGGGCTTTTAGTCAAGTGATGGAAATGTATTGTTTCATGTAATGTGCTAATTCCATTAAGACACTACAGAGTATACTATTAAAAAGTAATTGACTTAATAATGGCTGTTTGATTGTTAGAGCTGCAGCAAAGACGTTTCTTCTGATGAACTTTAGAAATATCTATTTTAGAATCCTTTAAGACTTTGCAATGCTTGCTAATTTGAAGGACTCACCAGTTAAAATAAGAGAATACTTTGTACTTTGTTGAGTTTGACCTTTTCCTGACTCACAGTGTGTGTGAGACATTGATATTAGATAATTCACTGAAATGAGATGGTCTGGGCATTTCACTCTCTATTCTCCTCTCCTGGTTTAAGGCTTACCTGTCATTTGAGAGGCTATTCTTAATCTGTAGGGATTACCTCTGTTGCATATTCCCTTTCAGTTCTACTGCATTATTTTCTGAGAGTGTAACCCTCCATCTAAAAGTACAAAAAGGCTCTTTCAACACATTGCTAAGATAATTATTTTATAGCCAAAGCATTGAAAAAGCAATGCCATCAAAACTTTTGGCTCAGGCTAAGGGATATATAATCAGTCTAATAAAAAATTATGAATATTTTAGGTACTGAGAAATTCCAACAATTACACATCTGTGGTGTTTTGTTCTGTTAATCTGACACCTTGTACTTTCACTAGAGGGCACGGCTTACCTCTGCCCATCTCTCAAAATCATCTTGTCATCTCCAAGGACTACCCCAGATCCTCTGACAAAAGCTCTCTGCATTGGAGTGGTGTCTCACTCTTCTGTCATTTTGTCAGCTAACCCTCCCTTATGCCAAGGATATTGATTGGAGCACTTTTTGGCAACGAGGAGCAAGGCAATCGGGCATGCTTTATCGCTGTTTAATGAAAGAATATTGATTTTGATATCTGATGAGAAAAATGGGCACAAAATACCTCATAATTTCAATGTGGAGTCACACTACAACACAAGGAAACAGACTGATAAATGTAAAAATGAATCCTCAGTCATATTACCCTTACCCTAAACAAACAAATGAATAAAGAAAGAGGCCTCTTCACAGCGCTCTCAGAAAGGGTTACATACTTTAATATTTTTCAGCAAGAGCCTTGCCAAGTTTGATTCTCACGATCAACTCCGTAAAAACTAGGTCTCTTGCCCACTGAGAACAAGTGTTTATACCTGACCAATGGATCATCACACTGTCAGGAATTCCTTGGCAGTTTCAACTGTTTAGTAGGCCAACTCATTGACTGCTTTTAAGAAAATGTAGCTCAGGTAACAGCTTTGTTCACTAATTTTATTGTGAAAAATATGATTTGTCATGGTGGTGGATGAACATGCAAAGGTGAATCAATTAGCATCATTGAAATCTTCCAAATGTGCTTCATATGCATAAAATCACGCGCAAAGTTTGGCCAAGGAAACATAAACACGCCAGATAAAGTTCAACACTTTGTGAATTGCAGAGCTAAGGCATTATGTCCAGAGTTTTACCATAACGATTCATCTGCCCTAATCGGATTTGATCTGATGAACTGTCCAGTCAAGGGCAAACACACTCCACTGTCACATGCTGATTTATCTGACAAAGCAGGAAATTGAGGAGGAACTACTGGGCAGACGGCAAATATTTGCTCAGTGTGGCAGTTCCACTTATCTGCCAGATGTGACCATTTTTAATAACAGCGAGTTCTTAGACAATTCCAATTCAGCACGACGGTTTTACATGACTTTTGGGAAAAAAAAAGTTTTAGAAAAAATGTTTTGCCTCAAAGCAGTTGTAACATTCAGTAAAATTCGTGCTGGGGTGTCCCATATAGTGTCATGTTACAATGACAGCTTTAACAGAAATGATTAGATTACAGTACCTGGAAATTGCTGTCATAAACATAGCATCATCTTGATGACAGCTGAAGCTCATGTTGGAAAGGGTAGCATAAACTGGAATGACACTGGTGTGAGAACATAACTGCCTTCAATGTGTTGCAAAGCGTTGCATACAACGCTTGATACTTTGAAATGCAGTAATTTTTGAAATGCAAATACTCACAGCGATTACTTGCACGAATGTCATCAAGTGAAACTGCACAGATTTGTCCGACTCAGCTTGAAACGGTTACTTACCTTGTTTGAGGTAAAATCTCCTTTGAACTGGACTTCTTTTACTGCACGATATCAAAACTATGCACATCCATCGCAAGTTTCATGAAGGATGAGCATAGTGTCTCATTAGATCTGCTTGGACTCAATCTACCAATAAGTGACGTGGATTTGTTTTGCGATGGTTTTATGGATCTCTGAACCTCCATTTGTAATCATCTTCCACATTTTCTGTCTTCATTGCTGCCAGAACTCCCTAAGAGGTTTGTCCCACACCTGCATGGCAAATTCGATTCTGTGCATTGATTGTTATTTGTTTGTTTCTCTTCCGTTACTGTTTTATCTCATTTTCAAATAGATTGAGTTTTCCTGTGATGTGGGGCCATTTTTACAAGGATGGAACAAGACCACAGACTCCTGCAGTCTGCAGCCTCACCATGCAAATTTATTATAATATTGTCAAGCGTGCTTCAGAGACTGGTACTCCATGGGGAGTCATGCATTGGCAAACTCTCCGTTATAATAAATGAATATATTACAGTTTTCCTCCTTGCAATGTTTTGCCATAATTTAATTCATTTTTTTTTTGCCGCATACCTACAAAACATAACTTATATCTTCTGTTGCCGTGATGTCAGTCAACCTCGTGTCAACCTTGATGAGCAGTTCATTGATCGATTGAGATCCTATTAAAATAGTCACCACGTTTTACTGCGGGGATGGATCTTGTCATAACCATCACTATGTCTGTTGTGGTGAAATATGGCTTCAGTTATGGATAATATGACCACAGTCAATAAAAGGGAAGTGGCCCTCTGTCATACATCAATGAGTAGACAGTTCTTCACTTGTTCCGCATCTATGAGATGGCTCTAATAACAAAATACAAAATGCAACTTCTGGCTTGGTCATAAAAAACAAAAAATCAAAGACGTCCACATGCATAGCATTTTTAATCAACCTGGGGGCAGAAATGTTCATTCAGCAAAAAACAAAAATCATTGCCACCAGGTTTTTTTAATTCAAAAAGATACCAGTAAAATCCATGAAGATGTAAATTACACATGATCAAATGTAATACACAACCAAATGGCAAAGGTCCATGTTGAGAAAAAAGCCACATCTGTAATGACCAGTACATGATTAATAATGCAGAGTCCCTCTGCTCATACAGGAGACACATAACACTGAAAGAGAGACAGAAAGTGAGCGAGAGAGAGAGAGAGAGAGAGAGAGAGAGAGCGAGAGAGTGAGAGAGAAAGAGAGAGAGAGAGAGAGAGAGAAGGGGAGATAGCAGGAGATGCATGAGGCATCCTTGCAGGCCTTATCCAAAAAAAATGCTGAGCTGGAGCATTGCTAAAAATAATGGCAGTGCATTATTCATGTTAGGATCTGCGAGATCATCAGAAAGACATGAGACCCTCAGCTTCTCCATTTCTCCACCCTCCACCTCAGTGTTTTGAATTCTCGTAAAGCATACAAACATGGGTCTCTCTACTGCTCATAACTTAACCCAATCCACACTGACGTCCTCCCCATATTTGGATGATGGAGTATTCTTAATTTACCACTAGCGCACACATGCAGGCCTGCCACCTCACTGACACAGAGGGAAATTGCATTTCATTCAGCTGTAAATCTGTCTGACATGGGAGAAACTGAAGGGAAAAAAAAGAACAAATATGAGAATCAAACGGATGCCGCTCTGGAATGGTTGGAGATGGACTTGGATCTCATCTTGCATTCCGATTCCGACGCAATCAACCAAGATGATCACTGTCAGACCTTAACTAACCCTTTGGACAAGCTGTAGATTAAAGTATCTTGCCTGTCATTCCCCATTACGATATTTGACTTTTCCTTACACAATAGTTGGTCTGAAGTGTCTAGCAGTGTTACATCATTGCTTTGATGCAGAACGATGCCAACGACCTCTCGCTCTGTCCTCAGAACTCTCATTTATAACAACACTCTGAGACTTGCGACGTGCTCCCTTTCAACTAATGGAATCCAATCATTTCACCGAATCAGTCGGAACTGCTCACTGTGAATGCTTGATATCAATGTTTAAAGAGTGTTTGATTAAGAAATCATTCTGTTGGCAGTTGGAAGATGGTATAATTATGTGACCCAGTGAAGCTGTGGGGAGCACAGATCCAAGCATAAATCAGAACCAATTTATGCATCACATTAAAAGATGAAGAGATTATTTTTGTTAACTCCAGCCAATTGATTTGCAGAGCCTTGTCGTCATCTCTGTGTGGTGGTAATGACTTACAAATAAGACTGAATGAAGATCATTATATTAAATACATTGAGAAAAAGGGAAGCATAAGAGAGTTAGGGACACAGGGTGTGGTCCAGATGGCCTTTTTATGCCCTAAGAAAGACCCTTTGAATGGAGAATGCATGGTCATTTGTAAGGTTGTTCCAAAGAGAAGGGATTACACTAGCCTGCTTTGAAGTTCATCCGAAAGAAAAGCTAACTGATAGTTAAGGGCACATGCACTTTCAGGAAATGATCTCAACAACAATGCCGTGATCCTGTTTGCAATACAATCGCAAAGAATCAAAATCGCGACAGTATGTCAAATATCACTATAAAAATGAGGATTATTCACGAACATGACATTTTTTTTTTTTTGACACCACGTGTTGCTTAACTAACACTCCCATCAGAACCTGAAAACACAGGAAAGCCGGTGGAGGTCAGAGCAAACCATCTTTTCCTGAGGCGCTGTGAGATTTAGGCCCCTGACAAATGAGAACGCAGCTTTATGGCTGAGTTTGATGCTTTTGTTTTTTTTTTTTTCCTCTTCAGTGTACACTAATCATCCTAGAATAGCTTTATAAAATAGATAGTATCACTCTTCAGCAATTTTTCTCTCCACTGGATGAGTTCATGTGTTTGGCTGGTAAGGGAGCGGTTCATGGTTGTAAAACAGAGAAGAGTAATGGATTTACCTTTTTTCCAATCCGTGTGCTGACTCAGCTGAAGTCTCTATCACACAGCCAGCCATCTACCGCCTGAGAACATCTAGACTGCCTAAACCAACACACTCATACTGCTGTAATTTAATGTTTTGTGCAATATATAAAAAGGGAACTATATCTCGACATTTATTGTGTTCCAATTTGGATATTCACTTAGATATTTCTTAGATTGTCCTTGTTGACTAAAACATAAAATGTTCATGCTGTTTTCTTACTGAGGTTCTGGCCATTGTATTTAATGAAACTTTTTATGGTAAATCAATTGCGCTCAAACAGTGCAGAGACTGATCTGGAGCAGAGGTCTGCTTCATGCCACAAGGGGATTTGCTGAAAGTGGGGCCATTAGATTCGTATTGTCCATTCATAAGGCTGCCTCAGTACTCTTCAGTCAAAATGGTCAATAATTGATGAAATATCTCTTAATCATTAATGACCAGTTCCTTTAATGTTCTCTCTCTTTCTCTAGATTTGAGGAAATATCAACATCCCATGACAACCAATGGAAACCATTTGAATGATCCTGAGATTTAGTTCTGGTAAGAGAGCAAACCCCCCCCCCCCCCCCTCAAAAAAACAACAAAAAAACCCCAATACAAATGGAGGCCTACTGGGTTTCTGAGAAATGTGTTGTAATTACTGAAAGTTTAACATGTTGATGTTTGTTTGTTTGTTTGCTAGCATTTTTCATCTGCTTGAGGCAGCAACTTCCTCATAGTTTGCTAACATGTGCTTAACAACATCTTCATGTCACTACATTTTCTCTCCCTAAACACTGATGTTTCTCCTAGAAGAATCTGAGAATAAACTGGCTGTCAGGTTATCCCGCAAACCAGCCTGAAAGGCTGTCCAAACCAAAAAACAGATCAACCAATCACCAAATCAATGTGCAAAATTGGTCTGTAGCATTTTAAGTAGCAGTTGTTAAGAGAGTAGAAACTGAACACAAAATAGAAAGCATGGAAGCTTTAAAAGGTATTACTCTGCTTTTCTCTGCCCAGTCCTTGCAGATGTAGAAACATCATAACTATCCAGTAATAACTTCAAAGTGGATTTTTATTTCAGAAGCCCCCCCCCCCCCCCCCCCCCCCAAAAAAAAAAAAAATCTAAGTAGTTCAAAAAGTCAGGAAGTCAAAATACCATGTTTCTCTAGTTTATGAAACATTTTGCAAGGATGATGAAATGCTTCAGAAAATTCTGGTGAAAACGTTTTCAGTGCAGCTGAGGCTTCAGTGCTCTTGTGTGTATTTGCTTGTGGCTATATAAAGATGTTAATGTGTAGAGAGAGAGAGTCAGAAGTGTTTTCTTTAAAATAACAAGAGAAGCTTGACTTCCCAGACACTTATTAAAGTGATTTTTCAGTCATGACATAAGTACATCTGTTTTCCCAATCCACCTGTTTAAAGCAGCGCAACGTCTCAGCATCACTGAAGACATTATTTCCCAGACTGTGATGTGATGGTCTGGGGGAATTTTAATAGACTCTGAAGATTTTTTTTTAGTTAGACTTTTAAAAATGAGGTTCAGTACTATAGCACAATAATCATATGACAATACCTGGCAATCAATTATATCTCAAACATCTGAGTAGTTCCAGCTAGGCAGTCAAAGACAAAACATTTGGTCTCTCACTGGATTTCTAGAGCATTTGATTATGCTTGAGGTTAGCTTATATGATACCATTTGGAACTGTCTAGACATTATTCCTGAACAGCTGGGTGGGAACTAGAAGTTTTCTTGAGGTAATTCATGAGTATTATACAGGCATGTAAAGTACTGACAGGGGTTGCAAAAAAAAAAAAAAAGAAGAAGAAGAAGAAAGAGAAAAAAGGAAAGAAAGAAAAAAAAGAAAAAAGAAAACCATCTCATAAGTTGCCCCTTGATGACATCTGTATAAAACTGAAATTTAGATAGTGAACTTTAACGTGAAATGGCTGGCAGTGATCAAAAGAAAGGATAATCCAGACTCAAGCGTTTGTTACATGTTCTAAAATTGTGCACCTTTTTTTTCCTCCTATTCTCTACCCATTCCTCTTTAGACCACACTGTAATTACAATGCTTCAAATGCCTTCCATTGTGACCCTGAAGGTGATCAAATCTCTCACCCCCCCCGACAGTACACGCACACAATCTCATAATGACAAGTGACATCACACACAGCCAGTGTCAAAGGTGTAACCTCCAGGCTTGGTATCTGGCTCTGGCAGCAAGCTATCTAAAGTCTTTCCAACGTTAATAACAAATTGAAAACCCAGCTATGACCCCTTCACTATAAATGGAATGGAGATAAGAATGTAAGCAAACATTCAGGTAATAATTAAATGTCACATTCCAGGCAGCAGTGGCCAAGGACCTAGTGAGCTCCTTAAGGCCACAGGTGAGCTCATATCAGTGCAAATGAGAATGGAGGAAATAACGAAATGGGCCTGACAAATATCTGATTGATCAGATGTCTGAATAAGAAATGTTCTTGACCTTGCAAGTCCATAACAGTCCATTATAGTGTTAAATAACGTTTGCTCCTATGGCGAAATTCTCGGGATTAGGATGATATCAATGGAGTGTGTGTGTGTGTGTGTGTGTGTGGGTGCGGGTGCGCACAGGCTTATGTGATTGTCCTCACCAATCTTCATAAGAACAAGCCATTGTAAAGCATTTCTTCTGCAGGTTGACTCTGTGACATTACCTCAGTCTCAGTTACATATGCTTACCTGCAGTGCAGTTAAAGATCACCGAACCAGTATAAAACACCAAAGCACTGACTGTAGTATCAGTGTGAACTCATTATGTTTAGTCAGCAGTCCACAAAGTGGCTGTGATATTTTCCTTTGCCTAATGCAGTGTGCCTTGAATGTTAATGAAAAGAATGGAAAGGAGATCTCATTTGAATGCAAACTTTCATCTTATAGCATCGTAAAGTTTTTTTTATATTGCTTAGCATGAACTGTGATCTTTACATAGACCTTGCCCTAATATGAACTTGCTCTCTCTCTCTTGCTCTCTCTCTCTCTCCCTCTCTCTCTTTCTCTCTTTAAACACAAATTTAAATTTTAATTTAAACACGTTTTGTTTTTATTTTTTATGTTATTCATCTAACAAGCCTATATGATCCTCCTTGACATACAAATACACACATGCACGTGCACACACACACACACACACACACACACACACACACACACACACACACACACGCACACACACATACGTGGGCGCACACACACACACACATGACCTTCAGAGATGAAGGATGAGTGTCTTATCTGTTCCTCCAGGGCCGTGGGGTTAATTCATATGAGCAGGTGTGATGATGAGCTGTGTGTTATTAGATACATGCTCAGGTCTGGGTCGTCTCTGCTTCATGGATGTTCAGGTCCACAGCATATATCATACATGGTTATAGGTGGGTCTCTTCTCAGCAAGGCCATTCCTGTCCTCATAAGCACTCACAAAGACCCTTTTGTACAGATTCTACCTGGAGACACTGATATAGCTGAAATAAGCATATTACATGATAAGTCAGTGGAAGTAGCCGTGATTTTTGCTGCAGCTGAAATTCAGTTTCATTATTAGTGGTGATTCAACTGCCAGTATATAGTGATATCTTATAAGAGACCATTGATATATCTATGGAATTAATCAGTAACATACAGATTTATTGCACCTCTAGGAAGATATCAGAGGAGTGTCTGAAAGATTCAACTTTTGTGAAAATGTCTTCTGTAGCTCATAGTAATACATTAGGGACCACAGTGAGATTGGAAAAAAGAATGAACCTCGTCAAATTGAAACGAAATATTACCTCAAATTCTTTTATTAATTATTAGTCAGTTACAGGACAATAACAGAATACAACTGAATGTACAATAGTAAGCTGCCTAATGCTCTAACTGTAGCGATTTATGAATAAATGTATTTATTAGACTACTTCCATAGCTATTTCCATATCCTTTACAATTTAGAAATTTTGAACCTCCTACATTCTGTTCTATGCAGCTGAGCAGAGGTGAGATGATATAGACTCACGACATGAATAGTTCTGAATTATCTGACATGTGCTACATGTTCTGCACCGTCAGCACGTGGCCGCTTCAGGAAGACTAATTAACGGCACGCGATTACTCTCGACAGACATGTCTAAATTAATCTTTGAGCTGAGAGCCGTTAAAGTGTACCCGTGTAAAATAAAATCCGATCATCAATCATCCGCAATCCTTGGAATAAGATCGAGCCCAAGATTTCCCTCGGAAATTCTTCTGTGTTGAAGGTTTTCATTCTTCATTGGGAGTAACTCGGAGGGATGCGTGATTTCAGGGCAATTAAATACAATCAGAAAACTGAATCAGCGGAGGCATTTTTGGTGGCCAAGAAAAGATGAAACTAATTTTCGCAGAGCTACAGGCAGCTGTGCTGGACAAAGAAAGACAGGTAGGACTACGCAGAATACTGCATTGGGAACCAAACGCCCCCTGCAATGTAAATCACAACTAGCAGTGACCTGAAACAACGGCAAACATTACTTAAAGCATCGGAAACGTTGCTTAAACATTGCTTAAAATATTGACAAGCGACACTACTGATTGAAAATGAGCAGTCATGTGAGCTGTATAATAAATAATAGTGTTGTACAAGGTCTGCGCATACAAGGGGAGTGGGAGATGACCTATCAGGCAGTCTTGTGTGAAGTACTTGAGTAAAAGTAAAGATACCTCTCTGGGAAATGACTCAAGTTAAAGAAGCCTAATCCATGAGAAAACTACTCAAGTTTTAAAGTATCTTATATTACTTAAGAATCAAAGGTACAAGTAAATGACACGAATGATGAAAAAGCAGGAAAACCTGTCCTTGATACTTTGTTTTATACATGTTCAAAAAGAGTGTTACTTTCAACTTGTCAAGAAAAGATGCACTCTGCCATCTTCTTTGTGCCAATCATAGATGCTGGTGGTCCCTTTTTTTTTTTTTAAATTATTATCATGTTGGCCTACTTCAGCGCATTTGCAAGAACACCAAAGAATCCTGTTGGAGTAGCTAATGAGGGTGTCTGGGGAAATGTATCAGAATGAAAGTAGTCAATTAATTTTGAAAATGTTGTGAAGTTAAAGCGAAAGTTGACAGAAACATTTATACCCGTGTGAACCACACGCATTCCCAAAAAATACTTTGGTACAGTAACAAAGTATTTCTACTTCGGTATTGTACACCAGTGGCCAGTTACTTGCCCAACAGACACAGGCTATCACTTACGTTTTGTTATACATATGGTGCTGGCTCTGTCCTTCTTTGGTTGAGAGGCAGAGAGAGAGAGGGCAAGGGACAGGATACCCCCTGTCCCTCTGTTTCCCCTCCCTTCCACAGTGCTGTGACGGTGGGTATGTGATGTGATCTGGTGGCCTCAGTGCTTTAAATCCCCCCCCCCCCCCAAGCCACTACACCTTCACAGGCACTCTACTCAAATTCATCTAACTGAATGATGTCTGCCTTTAGGGGCAGAGATTTCACCCTTACCCTCATCCATGAAACTCAGAGTTGGGTGATTGGGGTTTAGCAGGGCCGAGCTGTGAGTGGTTTAGATGGTGTCGGTGGTGGATGCGGTGAAGGGGGCTGAAGGAGTCTGTTGAAGTGTGTATGTGTCATGTCTTCTCCTATGACTGAGTAATGTCCCTTCTTTAGCCCATTCCCATTTTTCAGAGAGCGGGCACGGAAGGCTCCGAACCATATTTCTTGTGGATGGTCTGCGGATCCTAATGGTTTCTGCGCTTTCTTCATAAGTGAAGGTCACCTTCACTTCTCATTTGTGCAGAAAGATCCAAAATTGAACCAAAGATGTCCTCTGACACTGAGCATGACAACTATGCAACGTTTTCCTTCACTGCCCTGTCAAAAGAATTTAGAAGCTCAGAATGACTTAAAAGTGAACTATGGTTTAAGGTCTCTGGAACCCAGAAGGCTGCTAAGTTTTGAGGTCACACTGTATGGTCACACCCTATTTAACTTACAAAATTTTGCCTTATTCACAAAATGAATCCTGTGTAAATGTTGAACTAGAACAAAACTGGCACTGTCTCCCAGGACTGGGGTTCTGATAGCTCTGATGTCATATGCCTTAGTTCACACAAGATTCATATGACTGTTTTCTACACACTTCAGTTTGCATCTTGATAATTTTGCATCTTGACTCGCTGTATATCTAGTTTTCATAGGGCTGTAGAGACTGCAGTAGTTCTGTCAGTGAATTTAATCTCCCTTAAATAGATCCAAATGGCTTCCAGGACAATCAAAAATTGCAGACTCTCAAGTGTAATCTATTCAATCCACTGTATAGTGATTTTATGGCAGGTGAATCTAGTTAAAAGCCCCTGCTGATCTCTGTAGTCGGCTTTCATTTGTGCATGGATTTATTGACTTACCACACTTGCACTTTGTGCTGTAACATTGGTGACTGATTTTGTTGCTCCATAGGATCTATTTAAGATGCTGGGGGGGGGGGGGGGGGGGGGTGTATCTGGGAGAGTGCAGGAGGAGGTGGGTATAAAGATCTGGCCTATGGGGTGAGACATGGTATGAATGCTTCCTGTCTGGGTCTTCACTGCCCGATGAATGAGATGGCTACAGATCACTGACTCTGTGATGTGACAGACTGCTATAAATCATTTAAAGATTAGCCTTCATTCTGTGAGTTCATCCCCCCTCTCTCTCTCTCTCTCTCTCTCTCTCTCTCTCTCTCGGTACACACATACTGTTTGACCTGGATTTGGTTCTCATGCAGTTGTGCATCTTAGAATTGGCTAATAAATTGAAAAAGGTCATTGTAGCTCGGATGCTTGAACATGATCACCATGTATAAACTAATGAAATGTTTTGTTCATAAAACTTAGTGATGTAAGATGCTGTCTATAGCAACAGAGACACAGAGCAGCTACACATGAAGAACTGTCTTTTAGTTGGAAAATGCTAATTTATTAAACATGCTTTAAATATGTAAGTGTATATATATGCCATAATCTGTCATATAGGATAGGATCAAAATAATTTGTGACTTAATAGTTAATGAACAGATAACTTAACAGGCATCGTAAACAGTTACAGCATATTTTGTGAAAATGATGGCGTATTATATATTTTCCCATTTTAAAACACTATTCAACCAGTCCTATGACGCACTTAACAAGTTACAAACTGTTCACCAAAGTGACGGATGTCTTCCTCACCACAAGAATCCTTTGTATTACCCTCTCAGCAAAGAAAAATGAGACTCGTAAAGCATTACATCAACAGATATGCCACACTTTAGTACCACATGTCCTTTTAATGCAGCAGCTGTAATTAGGATTCAGGGTAATAACATGAATGGCGCCTGTTCCATTAGGAGTGCAGTACAGAGTGAATCAGTACTTGGTGTGGAGACCATGGCTCCTTTGCCCTCCAAACTGTCTCTGAGGCCCTGGATTGATGGGAATGCCTTTATCAAGGGCGGCAGTCAGCACAGAGCTCCAGATGCATGGTTAGAATCCCTGGTTTTGTGCCAGCAGAGATTCTGTGGTCTCAAGTACTGGTTGTTAGGTAGGACAGTATTTCTTTTACTTTAAACGGATAACTGTGACAGGTGAGAATTCCCTTGAGAATGTTCCATTCCAGTTCACAGGAGATGCTACTAAGACCCATTTTAAGCTCTCACATTATGACATTATGACAGAAATGTTCCAAGGAATAAAAAAACAAAAAAAACAAAACAAAACTGAAAAGCTTTTCAAAATATTTTTAGAAAAATCTGCAAAAGTCATAATGCTCTTGGAAACTTGTGGAAACTGGATAGAATACTGTAATTTTGCCTCTCAGAACATTCATTTGTTATTTGCCCTATCAATTCTCATAGTCTAAAATTGTTGGTTTAGCTGAATGCTTCTGTTAAGCTCCGTGGCACCTCGCAAGCAATTTTTTCCAAAGTGCTCAGTAGGATAGTCTTCCAAATGAGATGGTATGTGTCCCATTTGTGTAACACGATAGGCGTTCAAAACCCATGTTCAAAGCCAAGTGACGCTAACTAGTGTGTGTGTGTGTGGCGCTAATGCATCTGCTACAGACATCATCGCCAAGGTGACCCACAGTGGGGGGAAAAATGAATTCCAGATATGTTAACTCATGCTCACACAATGTGGCTGTAATGATAGCGCTTGTGTCACTTTTGGACGGCTTTGAAATGAAGAAAGGATACTATTAAATGCTGAGCGCCGGTTCACAGTTCTGTGATTCACTGGATGTTAAAAGAGTTCACATCCGTGCCCTGTAGCCTCGAATGGCAAGGCGTTTAGGCTGAGTCACCGCTGTGCGGTTTCTCGTGGGGGGACATCTTTCCCGGTGTAAAGGCTGGGTCAGGTACTCACGCTTGAATGAAGCTGCAGTGTCATTTTCTCTGATTTCTCCGAGTCATGCAAATGCGTAACCTCAATTTCACGCTATTTATCACACTTTATATTATTTCATATGATTATGAAACTACCAAATATTTGGTTACATATGGATATAACGCAATGTATTTAGTCACAATAATAGTACAATAGTGCAATTTGCTCATTCAAATACATTTTCGCCACTTCCACACTAAATCACGTCTACTATAACACTTATTTTCAGTCTTTGTTTTTTAATTGTCAGAGGTGAATCAAACCTCAGGGGCTGTAATCCTTTGGGCTCCCACGTTCAGATTCAGAGTAGTCACTAACATATATTAGGTTATAGTCTCCTATGTGAAAGGGATAGACTGTTCTGTGGTGTAGCCGAAGTATCTGCTTTGTGAAATATGGAAATTAAACCTCTAACCTTGAATGTAACTGTGAATGGCTTCATTTAACCATGAAGTCCCCTATGGACCTTGCATTTCTGCAGTGGCGGGTCCCTTCTCCTTTCTCTTTCTAACTGCCGACAGCAATGGCCACTAGATGGCAGCACAGCCCAATGAAACAAATGCTGAGCA
Source organism: Chanos chanos (assembly GCF_902362185.1). Classification (NCBI taxonomy): domain Eukaryota; kingdom Metazoa; phylum Chordata; class Actinopteri; order Gonorynchiformes; family Chanidae; genus Chanos; species Chanos chanos. The sequence continues at coordinate 43,396,929 of NC_044498.1, read as the reverse complement.
TCCGTTAAAAAAATGCTCAGTTCTTAAACAGAGAAGTAGGAAAGATTTTAAGAGGAAAACGCTTGGGAGCTGCGCTGCCGGAGGCCCTCGTCAATCAGTGGCTAACGTAATGGCTGTTCTCTCTCTCTCTTTATCTCTTCCCCAGTCTCTTTCTCCGTTTCATGCGTTACCTCCGAGTCATTCATCTCTGCTTTTACAGGTTGGCCTGTTGGAGCGGTTGCAGATCTCCCAGAGTTACATGGAGAGAAGGAGGGGAAAGAAAAAGGGGTTTCTCCGTATTTTCCTGGAACGGACGAACCGCGGATGAGATATGCTGGAGTCCTGAACGAGCTGTTCGTGTCACCCGAAAGCCTCATTTGGAGATGAAAAATGGAAACCCCCAACCATGCTGCTCAGGGTATGCGTTCATCTTTACTTTCTCTCTAGCAGTGGAAAGTGGAATGATCATGCAGCTTTTCTGGAGGGAGCACAACGTTTACTCAATGCGGAATCTCCAAAGCAAACATTTGCGTGTCTCCAACAATATGAAAGATGTAGAGTTTTGGGGCAGTGCATCACAGCTGTGCTTCTCTGGTGTTGCCTCACTAAAGTTGTCAGGCCTTCAGTTTATGTTAGGGTGAATGCCTTGAAGTACGAGTACTAATCTTTACTGAAACATTTGATTCTTAGATTTACAGAAATAATAGACTTCACCACTTGTTTCAAGTATTCCATATATATTTGTTATTGTATAAGAATTTGGTATACTTGATGATGAAAATCTACGAAAAGTGATATATGCATGTAGGCTTCATTTTGCCAAGTTACAATGAGGAACAGTAAAATATATACTCTATAAAATCTCTATGTATTTTGAGCATGTTGACTTTTCAAGATGCTCAAAATGGATTGCTGACAAAAGTTCTTGTAATTTCAGTCTTGGTTGTTCAGTTGTTGAGATAACAGATAAAAGGACCTGAAATACCTGAGGTACTTTTGTGCCTTACAATGTCAGGGTAGTTCCCTGCTTTAAGTATTTAATTATGAATTAATTCCCCTCAAATATTCCATTTAATTATTCTTTGTTACCCTTTTTGTTTGCAGTTTAATTGATGACAGATCTCAGCTCATTATAAAATACACAGAAATGCACCAAGGCCTGTACACAGCCTTGAATATCATCACTTCTTTTACTCCGTCAGGGCTTGTTGTAAATTACTGACACTCTTCATTAAAAGTGCTCCTGTCCTCTTTGGCTTCATTTTCACATCTGCATGCACAGGTCGTGACATGACTCGAAACAAACTCCTGTCTCATCAAATGGAGGCATTTGTTTTATGGGCCTTGATATTGCAATCAGCAAGACAAGTGGATGGCTGACAAAAGTCAATAAATAAATAAATAAATAAATAAATAAATCATGACAACACACCTTCAGAGAAGAAGAACAATGTGTAAAGTATTCATGTTCAAAGAAAAACTCGTCACATCTTCACATTTATAATCATCGTTTGAACATTTTGATCGATAACGATAATAAAATAATGGGTCTCCATAAGGCTGTGGAGAGGCTGAGGTAATAGTTACACTGAGAGAGAGTTAAGACTGCAGTAGGTTACCTTGTCTGACTGCAGAGGCAGATAAGGCGCCATAACATAGCTTTAGGTTACGGTGGCTCTCTTCGGCTTAATGACCAAACCACAAACTTTAGCTGGAACGGAATTCTCCCTCAAAGTGGTGTGAAAAACATTCCATCCCATTCCCAAACCGCATTATTCGCTCAGGATGGAGTGGAAAGTGTTGTGCATCGCGATAGATATCAGGGAAAAATATATAGCAAAAAAGATTCATTCTGAACGATGGGGGACGGAGGTGGGGATAATTTGTCAAATAATGTTTTATCACTATTCCAAAACAGGGGAAAAATAAAGGAAAAAGTAAGAGAGGAAAAAAGTTGCTTTTTAGGTTGGTTTCACTTTATGCACATTCTGTGTGTACTAAATGATAAATTTATGCATATTGCGTTCCCTCACTTGTCCTCCCTCCATGCGACGCAGTCAATCTGCAACGTTTCTGGCAGCTCAGGGGCAACCATGGAGTCCCTGCTGCTAAACTGAAGTAACAGTCCTAGAAAAAACCCCCAAAAAAACAGCTAAGTGTAAAATGCAAAGCAGATGGAAGGGCAAATCTTTTTCTTCAAAATTCATAGAGTTCTGTGGTCATTTTTCAGTTACTTATTTCGGAGGAAATGGACAGATCAATGGTCAGAAATGGATTGCTATATCTTTAAGTCAAAGCGGTTCACCAGCATGGTGAATGGATCTTGGCCTTATCTTATTTTCACAGTTCAGTTTCATTCAACTTCATGACTCCTTGAACTTACCCCAGTGAATTGTATTATTTCTGTTAAACAGCGCTGACCACACTGCTATTGGGACATCGACCACAAATACACTGTTGTTAACTGTCAAGTTGACTTATGTGTACACACTCAAATGAGTCTGAAGCATTATGTTACGAATTTGGGGGAAATGTTAGTGTGTAATAACCTCCCAGTAAACTATTGGAAAGTGTCATGTCTTCATTTCCTGAATGGAATTCTTAGTAATACACAAAACTTCATGGCGGATGCCCAAAATTAAGTCTAGTTTGGCAGAAACAAGGCTTAGGGGTAAAGGCTTGGGCAGTCCTATTTTAGGACCGGTGTTTCAGCCAATCAACTGGCTCACTAGCTATTTTCTTTTCATCTCAAATGACCAGTAATTTCTGGAACCTGATAACGGTGAAACTCAACCTTCCAAATCATTGGCACACAGATACTCTTGGCAACATACTGAACGTGTATTAAAACAATCACAGGATTTATCCATGAACATGATAAATATGTATAGATTACTCTATATTTAGTGTGGTTCAAGGTCACTCAACTATTCAGCCCTCTGAACTCTCAAACAGAACCAGACATATTAAATAGTTTATGGTTATAACAGAAAGTAGTTCGGGGGGGGATTACTCTTGTACATTCACAAGATGGAAGTTTTGAGCCTTTGATTGCTTAAACAAAGCATGAATGATTGTGTATTTCTATGCGTATGTATACAGGTATTTGAAAGTCAGCATGTACAACCATGTTTGATTATATATAGGATATATTGGCGCTTGTCCTCACTAAAGAGAACAGACTGTAGCATGTACAGTGCAGTCTAAGACTTCTTTTTGCTGTGATTCATTTGACGTCGGTCCTGCTCGGCATAGCTCCTTGCTGTCAGTCCAGAAGGGTGAAAGGATGGCTGAGGTCTCTGCTCCACTGTTGAAAAGCATGGAGAATGCCTCTCCTAGGCCCCACATACACAGGAGTTTAAGTGCTTGGCAGCAAGAGGATGTAGCAACCGATGGTCCACATTTTCTGCTTGAGAAGACAGAAAGATAAATCACGCTGAAGAGAAAGGGAGCAATGGAGAGACCTCTTTACCCTCTGGATTTAAAGAAGATTAAGAGGCGTCCAAAAAGAAGGAGAAGGAAAAGAAAATTACAGAAGTTTTCCTGTCTTACTGGTAAACATAATTATGAATGAACCTTGGTCCTTTGCTGCGTGACTCAATAAATAAAGTCTGGGATTTTCCTTTAAGAGTCAGCAGAGAAGTGGTCACAGTTAATGGGAGCATGCAAACCATCATTAGATTTTAGTGGAAACTTAACCTTCCTGTTTCTTGCTTAGCTCTGTACACACAGGTACATACAAGTACTTCTGTGCAACAAGAGAACAAGATATGTCATTAATGGAACCGTGGATGGTTGTTTCCAGTGGCACTTACTCACCTGTGACTCAAAGTTCAGCAGGTGATAAATAGTTGAAATTTACCACTGGCTATGGGTATAAATCACTTCAAACTATTTTTAGTAGAAACTTCATGAACAAATATGTCAGCACTTCAAACAATTCTCTCACCACTAAGTTCCTGGCCTTTGGCTTGAAAATGGACAAATATGAAGGAAAGATGTACCACATAAAGTAAATAGTAGACAATAAGGCTTCTTTAAAGCAAGTAGCTTGGAAAAATTGGGTAAATGAAAAAAAAAATTACATTTGACCTGTTCTTTTGGGCAACTGTTCATATGACAAAAGCCTGCCTTAACACTTACAGTGTAACATAGTGCTGATGCTTAAATGATCACAATGCATGGAGTATGCTTTGGTACAACATTCATCTTAGGAGCACTTCTCTGCTGACATATTGCTCCAAAAAAAACCTAAACTTTTCGAGCTACAAAAATAAATCAGTGAAACAGCTGCCTGGAGCCTGGTGTCCACTTCTGCACCTGACCTCAGAAAGATCCCTCGTATTAATTATCTCGCTGCTCATCGTATGTGCGCATTTTCCTGTGAAAACGCTCCTCTTGAGTGGAATAAGATAGCAGATGGGTCTCTAAGGAAATGGTAGAACTGGGGCCGGGAGCTCTGACCAGACAGTCAAGAGTGTGAAACCATTTCTGAGCGATAAAACGGCACATGCATTTAAGGGTCTGGCGCACAGTGGCAGCCTGACAGCAGTTAGTTCTGCAGGAACTGAACAAACAACTATAAAAATGTCACCGAGATGTGTCATAAATGAGGGAATGGAAGCCCCACAATCAGCCGTCGTCTGTTTGTCCAGACGACTTGCTCTCTTTCTGTTCTTGTTCAGTTAGCCGTGTGGGACCAGCTGTTCTCTGGCAGCGGACGACGGGTCTCGAGGAGTTGCCTGAGAAGTGGTCTGCTTCAATGCCAGCGTCTGTTAATTCTTGGGTTGGTTATAAGTGAATTAAGCTTTTAGAAAAAAAAAAGAAAACAACTTTGAGTATCTTGGAAGTTGGTGATCAAAGAGAAGACATTTGAGAGGAGAAATGTCTTTAGTAAGACCTGGCAAAATTTATTTCCATGTCTCTTGTTTAGGATTGTTTACCATCAGGCTTATGACAGGCAAAAAAAACACTTGAAACATTTTTTTGAGGAATCGAAACTCAACTAGCATGATTGTAAATCAGTGTTCTTAGGGGTTTGACAGAGCTTTTATTTATGTACTTGCTTCTGAGACTAGAGAAAGCTTTGGACTCATGTGATGTTTGGTGTGTGTGTGTGTGTGTGTGTGTGTGTGTGTATGTGTGTGTGATAGCAAGTGGTTGTCAAAGATGCTAAATTACAAACTTAATTCAATCTCAATAAAATGTGTCTCATCTTGGCTGCTTTCATTGTTTTGACCTGAATCAGGTTTCAGACCATGCATCATCCTCTATCTATGTCTTGATTAAAACTAAACTTGATTACAACCAATTGTGGTAACCCAAAATTCTTCTCTGTGATCTCATCATCCCTTGATTTTTTTTTTTTTTTTGATCTTACTACATAAACAGACACAAACACAGAAACCATCGGAGACAAAAACATCCCAGGGCTGACATGAGAACATGGGGGGTGGGGTGGAACTTAAAAGCAAAGAGCAGAAAGAAAGAATTTTTTAAGCCTGGGGAACGAATGACGGGGATGTGGGAACATGGGTGCTAGGGCGCATAGAACATGGAAACTTAAATGTAACGTGAACAACCCACTTACATCACATTCGCCCTTACTTTGTCTGAATGTCAGTTACCAGGAGTGGCACAACATAACCAGCAAAACAAACTCACGCACACACACGTCTGTCTTTGGGAGAAAAAAAAAAAAAGAAAAAAAAAGAAAGAAACAGAATTAGGTAATGAATTTGTCATCTCGCTGGGTGGAGAGCCTGGCTTGGTCTGAGTGTCGGGAGTTCTCATGGTGTGGCTGCCACTTAAGCATGTGGCTTAATGGAGAGGGAATGAGAGAGCGGAGGAGCAGGTCCCAGTGCTGAGTAATGCTTGTCCTCAGTCATCGGACAGGCAGACTGAAGCTAAGCCAGCGCTGACCTCAACCCCCTGGTGTGCTAGGAGCAGCTGGGCCCTTACAGGAACAGCCAGTCACACTCTTTACAACAGAGCTAGAGAGAATATTATGGTATGGTCTATGGACTATTGACGATGGACTTCTTACGTTTTATTTTATTTTTTGATCTGAACAGTGGCTCTGGTGATTCAGATGATCATCAGACATGTATAATCCAACCAGGAATGGATTGAAAAACGCTGTTGTCGACAGCTGTGTTGACAGGCAGAATTAAGGAGAGAAAAAAGACTGAAAAAATAAGACAAACGCAGACTCTTGGACACTTTTCCACTTTCTGCTGAACTCCAAATACCGTGAAACATGACACAGTAATGGTAAAGATATGCTAATTTCTACACGCGTAACATCTACACCAAGTTTTTGCCCACATGTTTGACTTGGAGCCTTTTTGGATATGTGACATGATAAATTGAAGGTTCCAGAAAGCAAAGTAGGGGTTTGTTGGCATGGTGTTGGTATATACAGGTGTATGAGTGCATGCCTTGTGTGTGTGTGTGTGTGTGTGTGTGTGTATATGTCTGTGTGTGCATGCTTGGTTTCTCCATGCTTAGGTCTTTGACAGGGCCCTCTGGAAAAGCAAATTAACAGCTTGCTCACCAGTTCAGTTACAGATGGCTTGTATTTCCTGTCCTGGATCCATACACTCTCCAGGTTCCCAACAAAGCTGTGGAAAAAAAGCAAGGAAACAAAGGACCCTCCAAAATGACCTACTATGATTTAGCCTGTGGCCTCCCAGGGTAACACTATGTTAAAGTGCTTTTCTAAGTAGCTACAACACTGTGCTTTGCATTGAGTAAATCTTAAGAATAGTTACGATTTTACAGACCGTTAGTGACAAGTTATGACTAACCGTTATCAAATTGCTGGCTACTACTCAACAACAATAAAAACAAAGAAGTATTGCAAATAAATCGTTCAAATCACAGGTTGGAACTCGTTCAGAGATTTAAAGATGCAATACAATTTATAGGTGTTTAATCTCTTTAATTTGACATCAAAAGTAGTCAAATGTCTATGTGGGCTTCTCCTTTTTTCTCTCTCAGATCTCTCTGATTCGTTCAGATGCTTACCCAGGTTTATGTTCTAAATGTTGATCCACTGTCAGACAAGAAGCAGACAAGCATTTGGTTCCTTTGAGGTGCTTTGGTGGAAAATTGAACATTAATATAGCGAATAGCTATTATTTTGGCTAGATTAGACAAAGAAAAAAACTAGATTCATTTGAAAAATATACATTTTGCAAACTAGTATCAGTATCTTAATTGCTCTGTTTAGTGGAATCGTACTTGGGCTTAATCAGATTTCCCTTCTAAGGGCAGAACGACTATGCATGGTCTATATGGCTCCTTAGAATTAAATCTGCTTGTTCCTGAAAGCACATTACTCTCCCTGATTGGGGTAGTATAGGTGCAAAGGTTTGGTTTCAACTAATTACTTTTGTCTGGACTTAAACTGGTTCCAAAGAACGAAGCCTTCTGGACAGAAGCCCATGGAGATTTGCCTAGAGGAGAAATGCCCTTATCTGGATACCCATTCATTGGTCATGTCTACACCATTCCTAGTTTTTTATTGGGCCAGATATTCACCTCAAAACCAAGGCAACTTTGCTGTTGTTCCTGTAACAAACAAACAATTAAAATTCTCTGGCACGTCCCCACCTGATGAGACAATGGAAAAAATGAGATGTTGCTTTACATCCATATGATTCAATGTTCATTCCTGGAGATCAAACATACGAGAGTTTTTTTTGTTTTTGTTTTTTGTTTTTTTTTTAGTCCCTTAGTGGGAGGTGGTTTTGAGGGCCTGCTTATGAAAGACATGCTTAACGTTGTCCCAGGAGATGGCTAGAGACTTTTAAGCTTTCTCTTTTGTAACAGAGGATGGACAATAGAAAAGAACAAAGGGGAGGGAAGAGTTGAAAATAAAGTGCGGGGAAAGAAAGTAAATATCAAAGTTTTGACATGAGCATCAAACTGAATAGGCTCAATGTTATTGTCCTCTCAAACATTCTTGCACAATTATTCAAATCGTTTTTTTTTTCTCTCTCTCTCTCTGTGGCTTGAACTGCATTCATGCAAAAACTCATTATTCCTCTGGCTAAATGTGTTTTGCTCTTCAAGTCAGGGGCTGAATAAGAAATTAAAAGATTGATTAAGACAGGTTTAACTTGATATTTTTTTTTTATAGTTTGAGAGATATAGATCATGTGTGAGAAAGTAACTTGATGAGTAAGAATAAAAAAAAAACTTGCCTCTAATGCCTAACTCTCTTAAGTTACACTGCACACACAGACAATATCTGTGAATTCTATGACTGAAAAAAAAAAGTCCAGCATTCAGCTGTCTTAGTTCTGTCTTCTCAGCTGGGCAAGAGGTATGAAGAGTGACAGAGTGTCTGGGTAACACAGACCCATTTGATTTGAAAGCTGCATCAAAATGTAAACCACCACTCCCCTGACCCCCATCTCTTTCCTTGCACCCCCAATAGGTTTTAGCAGATTCCAATGACAGTGTGTGTACATTTTGTTCACTCCATGGGTAGTCCAGAAAACTGAAAGAGGGGGAAAGAGAGAGGGAAAAGATAGTTAAGGCAGGGTCCATAATGGCCCTGATGGATGGATGGTCTCTGAGGAGGTCTAACGCTTTAGAGTGATTCTTTCTTGAGACCAGTAAGTGCCCTTAATGGTGAGGCAGTGCCGTGTAGAGACAGATATGTCTTTCCTGGGATTACACTGAGACTCAACAGACAGACAGTATGAAGAGAGAGAGAGAGAGAGAGAGAGAGAGAGAGAGAGAGAGAGGGGCTGGGTAGGAATTAGAATGTTGTTAGATTTATATAAAGTGTAAGGTTAGGTTTGGGTGAGACCTGTTAAATGGAAATCAAGGAGGTCAAAAGTTGACAAGATGGATGATCTTTGTATTACACTTAATGCCATTTCATTTTTCATTTCTTGGTTATCACACCAATAAATGTGACATCTTTGATAGAATTCTGTTTACCAAGGCTCTACAGGCAAAGACATTTACTCGACTGTGATGGATTATGAAATACAATCATATACGTATATAAATGTAAGATTCAAAGTCACATGATGTAACAGTGTGCACTTGAGGCAGCAGATGTTGCTCAACTTCTTTGCTCTCTCTCTCTTTCTGGCTTTTTAGGTGTCTTTCCAAGAGCTGTATTTCGTTTGCATGTTTTCCTGGTCAGTAGAGGGAGCCAGAGACCCAAATTTCCCCCAGAGGAACAGTAAGCAGATCATGATCAAATACAAAGACCATTACAGTACATCTATAACAACTTTGACACCTGTGAAGCAAACCATTGGTCACAGGGAGGTTAGGTCATCAGATGTTTTGGCCTCATGTTGGAGGCCAAAGGTCAGAGCAGCAGGTGGGTGGAGGCTGCTGCCTGAGAGAATGGCCCAAAAACTAACCAGCTCCAGCTGCACAAATCAATAGAAAACTGTTACACAGAGAAAAACAAAAAAAAAGAACATGATAAAAGCAGAATAAACCATGAAATATCTGTAATCAGAACAATCTTCCAGGCCATCCATCTTAGGGTTCCTCTTATTACTCTCTTGTGTTGCAACTGAAAAAGAGACAAATTCAGGTAAGATAATGAAAAAGTGGGAGGATGTGCTAAGGATACAGAATGACAAGTAAAACACAACTAAATTATGGATGTTGATATGCACACAGGGGAAAAATAAATACCTCGGTGATGAAAAAAAAAAAAAAGCTTGGGAACAATACATAACTAATACATCTAACTTTTTTTTCAAAGTATCATCTAAGATATCAAACTGTAATGGGAGACAGAGAATTATGGACTCCCATTATACAAATTTAGTTAAAAACTGTTGACTGAAGTAATGCACTAAAGCCAGAGCTGGGTCATTTCAAAGTGTGATCCGGCCAGTCTCGATGTATCGATGCCAAGCACGGAACTGCACTGGGACAAATGACAGAAAACTGAACGTAAGTGGAACTAACAAACTCAAACAAGGCAGCTTAGTCGTGATGGGACGCAGAGGGATATTTCTTCATCAAACAAGTATTCAAGCTCCTATTGAGTCAGATGGGCCTACTCACATAATTGCTCTTTTCCGCACAATGATGTGACTCAGGTATTTGTCAAGTGCAACACAGCTTGTTTTGTTGATGGCTGTATTCCAAAAATGCGGCCGCTAAGAGAAGAAGCTGAAATTAAGTGAGAAGTGAGAAAAACAGCAGTCCGCAGGCAAACCGTCACGGACGCTGCTCATGTTTGTAACTATGTTTGAACCTAATGTTTCAGCAGTTAGTAAAAGGGAAAGTAAGCCTCTTTGCTGTGGTTTGTGTTAGTGATGATTCTGGTGATTTAGCTTTCTGACAGGCTGTAAAACATTAAAAAAAAAAACAGTAACAAAATGTGTTTAGCTAGACACTTTCTTCAGATTTACCAATTCATGTCTTCCAGACCTCCCCCATACTGTCAGCTCTTGTCACTTATTTAAATATCGTCAGTATCTTTGACTGGTTAAATGGATATATACAATTGACAACCAAATAATCATTTCAAGTGAGGCTACATTTTGGGCTTTGCCTGAGTTTGTCATAGTTTACTGTCTCTGTCACATTAAAGTGAGTTCATGCTAGTAGTCTATGTCCTCGGTCACATCTTGGTGACTGAAAATGCTCTGCTGTTCAGTTAAATCCACATAGAGCGAGTCACATAGTTCTTTTTTTCTTTTTTCTTTTGACTTTTCTGTTCCCTGGTATGGGAACAAGCACAAAAACCTAATGAATCTTATTCTTATACTTCAAAAAAAAAAAAGCACAGTATAAATTGAGGAAATGCTTTGAGCATCAGCACTGATTAAAAGTAATGGGTATAATTAGCTGTAGAATTTGTATTACCTGCTGAGATGTGAAAAAGCGAGGTTGACCAGGGTCACTAGCGGGTCTCTAAATACTCTCTGAGTCTCTGGCTTTATCAAGGGGGCATTTGTCAACTTTAAAACAAAAACAGCCCTTCAGTTCTTGACAAATGCACTTAATACAATTAATTTTCACACTGGTATTACCTGTGATCTATCGTTAGACAATGTATCTTTTACCAGTGTGACCCTTCATATGTAAGTCATGGAGCTGAGAGAATAGTGTACAAAATATAAGGGTCCGTATGGGACATTTCTCATTTTGTACTGGAACTGGAGAGGATTCTCACACACTCGTGATGCATTGGGTTGCGGCCTTTCTCTGACAGCAGCTCAGGGATCCAATGACACTGAACAGCCACTGTTTTTTTTTTCTTTTCTTTTTGCTATGGTGAAACTGGGGACCAGCAGTGATGACAGGATGCATCTTGCTGATATTGACAATAAGTAATGACTCTTTGCTTGAATGGAGACTGAGGCAAGCCACTCTCCTGAAACGTGACAAAAGTCAGGACTCATATTGGAGAACCCCTGGGAGAATGAAAGCTAAGCAAATTCTTCTGATTCAAATACATGCACACAGGCACACGCACTCACACACACACAGACACACACACACACACACAGACCACACTCTCCAGTTCATGTCCACTAGTCCCTACTGATATTTTAGATCAAAGCATGAATACCTCCCCTAACCAACTATTCCCCTATTCCCATTGGCTCTACATTCCACCTTAAGGGCAATGTCTGGTATTGTAAACCCCACTTACAGAGGCTCTGCATGTCTGTTGGTTTTCATTTCCACTTCATTGATTATTTGTCATGGTTGCAAAGAGAGTGCTGGACCTCTGCTGCCTACCCATGACTTCTTTTGTGTAAAGAGTATTAATCCAAGATCAGGTACAACAGCTGTGCAGGTAAGTTAAACTCATTCAGACTTAAACAAATTGATGAGTGTGTGTGTGTGTGTGTGTAAACCAGTTTTCATGTCCAACAATAGCACCTAAGCATCCACTGGTCACACAGGGAGACCTTCAGTATCTTTGTTGTTGATGTCTAACCTTCTTTGAATCTATGATTTCAGATAGAAATTACCTCAAGATTGCTGATTAGTAATGGAGTGCCTTTCTTTTTTGACATCACCCACTTGGGGTTCAGGGCATCATCACGCTTCCCTACAACTCTTGGCAACTGAGACATCGCTTAGATTGTATAAGATGAATGGATATAGTACTGATCAAAAAGAGAGACACATTAAATACCTTATGTTCAACGAGCAGAAGCACAATTGATAAGTCTAGTGACTTGTTGCATTTCATACACTTGAACAGTTGCTGAGTACATTGCTGATCCTACAGAAGCTTAAACAGTTGCAGGATTTCAGGACTTTAGTAAATGTAACTCTTTGAAATGATGTGCGGTTTCACTCCTGACTAAGAACTGGAGCAATAGGTCCCTTGGCTTTTTCCCTCTTCTGAGTGTTTGTATTGGTTAAGCCAAACTCCTACAGCACACACAATGCTCAACTCTCTAGCTACTTCATGTTAAACTTGTCCACATGATTTATGACCAAGTCATCTCTTTCTCTCTCCTTCTTTCTCTCTCTCTCTCTGTCTCTCTCTCTCACACACACACACACACAAATACACTCAGTGTTCACTATACCAGTGCTCTTGCAAAACAATGACCACACCAGCAAACAGTGTAGAAATACCCATAAACAATATAAGAGGAGTCAACCCGCAGTAGACTACACAGCATATCAATGGTAGAGACAGAGAAAGAGCAGCTAGGAATGTACTAGACCATACCATTCGTAATGGCCACTGGCATTACCCGGTCGACAAGGCTTACAAAGCATCACACAGTCAATTACAAAACCAAATATTTGGATGTTTCCGTCTACAATCTCGCTGCCAAATTCACTCAGGCTCACTAGAGATATTAGAATGGAACGACTTTAGCTAACTGTGGGTGTGACAAAAACAATAATTTCAGTTAAGCTGTGGAACAACTGAATGAAAACTACCAATCGCACACACAAACTGCACCTGAGAAAACTCATAATCTCCCTGTGTAGCCATATAAACACATTACACAGCCCACCAGTAACATGCATAGTTTGATGATGTGGTTCATACAGCTTGTACTGAAATACTGAAAGCTTGGGAAAAAAAGACTGCACTGGTCTATACATGACATCACTGAATAATCTGTCTCTGTAGTAAATTCACAACACCCAAGAGCTACCACTAACCCACCATGGTTCTATATGACGATAACTCCATGACATCACTGCATATGAAGCACAAATTTGAAACAAATAAATAAATAAAATCCACTCACTACAGTGCATGGTGTACTCCATACACACAGTGTTGTTTAACTTTTTAACAAGAGGTAGGAGGATGTGGGATTCTTTATCCCCTTCTGCTCTTTATCTTAAAGTCTGATTCACTCACCCACAGTTTCCTTTTTAAAACACCCTTTTATTGATGGCTGTCCAGTGCTGTACTGCAATAACGCGATGAGGAATGACAGTGGAGGATAATTTGTTGAGAGCACGATGAAGGGTTGAAAAGTTCAAATGGGAGGAATCTCTTTCACTGGTCCGGAATGCTTTTGGATGTGCAGAGGAGCACAGGCCAAGGAAAACATGGCCGCGGTTTTCTCTCAGCTCGTGGTAGGCTTGGCGCTCAACCAGCGTGTATTAAGAAAGATGATGAAAGACAGAGATAAATAAGTGGTACATTAATCATACGAGAGAGAGAGAGAGAAAGAGAGAGACTGTGAGAGAGAGAGAGAAATAGAGAGAGATGTTTCAGAGAGAGACAGCAAGCTGCATCTCTAATGTCCCAGCAGGTCCCGATAGACAGCACAATGACCCTGATCAGATCATGACAACCTTCTCTTTTCTGCTTCTCTCTATCTCTCTCTCATATATTCTATTCTGTAGTGAACTACAGGGCATTTCGTTTCTGTGACACTCAAGACAACAAAAGAAAAGGCGACTTGACTGTCTCCATTATGAATATCTGAATGCAGCAGTTTTTTCAGCTTTGGCAAAAGTGCTTCTATGACTCTGTTATTGCTCACTTCCACCTTCTCCTATACATGTATCACAGAATTTTACATCACATTTCATATGTGCATTGCGAGATATCATTCTGTGTTCTAAATTTCTGTTGTATGTCATTGGAAAAGTAAGGGAGGGACCAGGGAGGATGCTGCACCACGAACAGAAAAGGAGCCACACATTAACAAGTGCAACACATTTTTTATTCTCCACAAACTGGACCTTCTACACCCCTTTCGCCTAATTTTTCCAGAACTGGAAACAATAAACATGAGACCTTTTTGGACTATGTACTGACATTAAAATTATTCATATCCATAACTCTAACCATCTCACTGAGTGACTCACTTTGTTAATGGATCATGTAGAGAAACTGGCCTCAGGCAAGAACACACAGCGTTATAGCCCACACACTATACACTGTGTGTGTCTTCTTCTTCTTCTTCTACACTGATATCACATCTGTGCAGTGATTGTGTGGTTTATGCTGAGAGCATTTCATTGTCATTTTTAAGACATTAATTTCTGATATATATTTCCCATGAAACATAGAATTATTCCAGGTCAACCTCTGACAGACACCACCCCTTGAAACTGAGGGAGCAGGGAGACTGAAGCAAGATTTGGGAAAGTTGTGTGTCTTAGCTGATACTGTTTAAGTTATATGTTGTGTTCTAAAATAGCAAATGACTAAATATTAATGCTATCTAAAAACTGTCAATGGCAAGCTATTAAAAATGCTGTGAATCCATCATTAGAATTAGCTATAAATTTGTCTTCTGGATGCATGACCACATCTTTATGTAGTATATGGTTTGTCATTTATGCTGTGTTATTACACCCACAAGTAATATACACTGAGGTATTACATACCCTGTCCCTGCTGATCTGTGTAACGGTCACTTATGCCTGCGCTGTTGTTTTTCATTCATTTTCAGTATTTGTAATAGCCAGCATTCCTTTTGGGTTTTCATCACCTCTCATAATAGCTATGCTTGAGACAAACATTCTTTCATCTCAAACAATCACGTCTAGAACCAGATAGTTGGATTCGGGCCTGTTTTGTGTCCTAAGTGGCAGCATTTCACTAAGTAGTCTCACATATTTAGGTCCTTTGGTTTCTAGCATTGCCAGACCGAATGCCTCCCAGAGCATGTCATTGGCCACTTTGACCTGAAATGTCACAATAATTTCACCAGCAGGGGAGGAATGAGGAAAGCAAGCAAACTGCTACAGCCTGCACGAAATATCTCTAAAAAAAAAAAAAAAAAGAGGGTGCGTCAAACAAAAGAACAAATTTAAAAAGGCTCCCTGATCCAAGCAACACATAGATTCAAGTCAATAGTTCATTCCTAACAAGAAAAAAATTAGGATATTTGGGGATATACAGATTTTCACATAATATGCTTGTCTTTGAGGTTTAATGTCGTTTTTTTTTTTTGCACTTGAGTCAGTTGAGTAGTCTAGCTCTTCTCGAATCCGAAAAAAGTAACTACAGATGTCTTGGATATGATGTGTCAAACAGTCTGTACTGTATGCTACAGATTTCATGAGACATACCCTATCATTGTTCATTTAGTTTTGCAGATAACAGTACATTTGAACAGAAGGCTTTTTTTAGTTGTTTAAACCTTCAGAGCTCATAAACAGCTTTGTTTGTTAATAATTAGTCTACTCACTTTAGAATCATCCTAAAGCATCCTTTTTTTTTTTTTTTTTAAATCTAAAGTACCTTAGTGATGTTGCATGAAAACACTTGTTTTTCAGATATTCAGGTTAGATTTTTAAGTTTTCAAAGCACTGTGGCCATGAATTTAATGAGGTTAAAGAACTCTCTCCTTTCAAAACTTTATGATGCAGTAATGCGTCTGCTCCTTCATTTTGTACTCTATAACTGAAGCTGTGCTTATGTTGGAAGTTATGGTAGGATACACTCCTATGAGTGAATTTGGAAGACAAAGGTACTGTATTTTCCATGGGTCTATCTGAAGGGTTTTTTTTTCCTTTCTTATAAATGACTGCAAATATTCCTTCAGGGCTCACATTTGCAATGCAACTGAGGCATAAAAGACCCTAATGAACCGCCTGTGAATGTTTCTTGTAAAATATTATTTAGCTTTCCCTCAGTTTTCTTCTGTTCTTTTTTTTCTTTTTTTTGTACAGACATTTACACTCTTACTTCACCAGCAATAAGCAAGTCAAGTGCATTTTTGGTTTCAAAACATTCTCTGTGCAGGTGTTTTTCCTTAACACTTTTTTAGTCATTGATACGAGATTTGAGAGGCGGTTGTAACATTTGTCTAGACAGTAACTAGACAGTCAGAGAAGAGACAGGCAAATAAAAAGAGAGACAGAAAAAAAGAATGCATTTTTGGAAATGACATGATACATGTTATATATAGTCCTATAATTATGATGTTACAAAACACGCAGCTGATCTTGCTGTCTGTAACTGAGCATTTTCAATTCGTATATTCAACTACACTGGCAGTGCTGTCTGACCCCTAAAATATCAAGCACAGAAAAAAAAACAAAAAAAAAACAAACCAAACCAAAAACAAACAACAACAAAAAACAATGGAGTCATTCTGACCAAAACAACACATATAAATCCAGATGTTAAAAAAAAAAAAAAAAAATCAACACTCAGAAGCTGAACAGTAATACGTCTCTGATTTTCAGTGGTCCCTGATGGGAAAGCCTGTACCTCAGACAGGTCTTGTGTTAAGAGCCTCTGGATTTAGCGAACTAGTCAAAATGTAGCTAATATACAACTGAATTCTAGGAAACTGCCATAAAATAACTTCCAGTACAATCTTGCCTGCATAACTTACAAGATATCAGCTTGACTTTGGCAAAGCTAAATTTCATTTCGTACTTTGGAAAATCTACACATTTCCCATGAAAAGATTTATGCTTGTGGATCATTTCCATGTGTGAGCACCGTACAAAATTGAGTAAGGCTGAAAAATAAAGCTTTAAAAATGGGCTGCATGTTTTCTTTACTTGCCAAAGACCTTTAAACCTTTAAACCCTGAGAAAAATCCATTTTGTTTTGAAGACTATGTCAAAACAGATTGCACTACCTCTAGGGAAGACTTCACAATGCCCTTGTGCACACAACCTCTTAGCCAGGTTGTGATTGTTCAAGACAAAGCAATTAATCAAATTACCTGGTAAAATTGTGGAAAATAAACAAACAACTGATTTTTTCCCCCTCAAATGTTCACTGGACTGCTGCAGCAGTGGTTTCTTGGACCACATCATCACTCTCTGAGGGTTTCTTTATCTCCCACTAGATACAAGAGCTTCTCATTGTTTTTTTCACAGATATGAAAGCTCCTCATTGTTTCCGCTTGGATGTGAACGCTCCTTCTTGCTTTCATCCGGTTATGAGAACTCTGCTTCATTGGAGAATGTCAAACCCATCCTTCCTACTATCCCATCAGGGCCTTCAGCTAAACAAACCATCTCATTCAAGAGGCACATATTTCAACCATTGTAAGGAAGGCCAATTCAACAATGGTGTCCTAGCTGAATTGTATTAGCTGTAAAAGGTCAATAAAACTTGAGCTGCAAAAACTATCTCAGAACCGATGAAGTCCTTAATATTTCTACCGCGCTACTCTCAAATAAAACAAATGTGCAGGGCAATTAAGTTGTTAAGAGTTCTGTGTTTGCTTTGGTGATTAAATACAGTGAGAACAGACGACACCAATGCCGCTCCTGAGAGAAGCAACATTAGCTCGGCGACGATAAAGAAAGTGACACGGTGAACGACGGCACCATATTATTGGTAAACAAACAATGTCATTAGGATTATTTATGCTTCCAAATTCGATTTTAAATGGAAAGCAGATTTTTCTCGTTCGTCGACTACGATATTTTGTCTTCCTAGAAACGAGGAGAGAACATGAAACGTTTTTTCAAGATCGTAATCAGAACATTTGGCATTGTGGTAACACCCATGGCTGATGCAGCATGCTTGAGGAACGCATCATTAAGAGCATTAACTTTGTTAATTTCAGTCATTTTCTTTATTCCAAAAACAAACGGGCTTTGGCTTCCACAGCGAAAGCCCAAAGAGCTCCCTTATTACACAACGAGTCTGAATCAGATTAATGTGCTCTGGATCTGAAAAGTGTTTTGGCTACTCAGTGCTCTCTACAAATGATCCAGTAAATGCCCTAATGGAGACTGCAGGTGGGAAAGGCATTAGAAATACATTGGGGAGGGTTGCTACCATTTTGAGAGAGATGGTTAATCTACCATTAATGCAAAGAGAAACATTCCTGAGTAATCACTGGGTTCAGAAAAGAAAGAGAGAAGAGAAGAAGGGGGGGGGGGGGGACCAGCAGGGCACTGTACCAGCTACTGGCATGGTTAATTACAATCCCAGTGAACTCTGAAACTGGACCAGTTTACTGCTCTTTAACTAAAATGAGTCAGCAAATGAGGCCAATCAATAATAAGCATGACTCAATTTTCCAATTAGAATTGCAACTGTTGAATTCTGAGCTAAATAATTTGCAAAAGGCTAAAATGACCAAAGAGCTTACAGGACAGATGAAGATTTAACTAAAACTTCATAAAGAGCTTCATTAAAAGTGGATCGTAATTTATATGAGGAGATTTAGTCATCTCCAAAAAAAAAAAAAAAGGCACAAAAAAGGAGACAGTGTTAAAACATTAGGTCGCATCACGTTTCAATCCTTAAAAAAAAACAAAAAACGAGGCAGTTCATAGTCTGGACAGATGCTGATTTGTTACTTTGTCACTCAGCTACTAATATTAGATCAGACTTCAATGGCAGTGTGAAAGATATACGACCAGTCAGTTTGATTAGAGTTCCTCTTTTGCATTTGGTGAAACCATCGCGTCTGCCAAAACACTTACATAAAGCAACTTCCAGTACAATCCAAACGCTTACAAATCAGCCAAGTCTTTCTGGTGCTAAGAACTGCACAGCATTCAGCTACTCCAGACTAAATATTACATAAAAAAAAAACAGTTACAAGCAATCCAGTGCATCAGTGAATACAAAGCCATTCGTGTGACTCTCAGACAAAGGGAGGCACAATTACTGGACTTTAATAGTGAAGTGTATTGTATGTTCAGTGCGCTGGATAAATGCAGAACCTTACTTACATTTTACATTTTGCGCAAACACGGACCTGAAGTCTTCTGCATTTGCCAAAACATGGGTTAAATTTGCATTAGATCAATAAAAAAATGTTCACTTATTAAAGTTTAGTATAGTGCAAATAAACTTGCATAAACACTGTAATATGAATCACTGCTCCACAGCAGGCTCACAGTCACAGTTTGAATTACATCTCACAGATGTTCATTTGGGGAGGATCTTGTACAGACTAAATCATAGCCCACTGAATTTATAAATGTCCATGATTTTCCACATCCCCACAGTCCTGTCAACAGTTTTGAGACACATGTATGAGTATATGTTATTCACATGTTTTCCCCATAATTTCAAATTAGTTAAGCATTCCAATACATTTCTAGTAGTGCAAATCCATAGGCTAGACTTTTACGATGATGTAGTCGATTTTTTAAACACCCTTTTAAAAGTACTTTCATTACCTTCAAAGTCAATTTGGCTCTCCAACTTGGAGAAAGACCCAGTGCTACAAACCTTAATGCTGGCTGGGTTTATTGAAAGTATTGTATGTGTATACGTTAAACATCATCACTTGTGCTATGCTCTTATTAAAGACTCAGTCAAAGCGGCGGTCTCTCATTCAGACAGTGATGCCGACCATAACCTCACTGATGTCCCAGAGCTTCTTCGCGACTTCTTCATTGGTGGCTTTTGGCAGTAGCTCCTCCTCCTGGCAGTTGGCGAAGCATTTCCCCTGAATGCCTTCCACTTCTGGTGAGCAGGCCAGGTACACGGACGTCTGTGCTCCTTCCTCAGGTGTCTTAAAGAATGCCAAGGAGGCTAGGTTAAAAATGGGCTTAACAAGGAGTGGGATATGAATGTGCCTGCCCAGGTTAGTCCTCACAATACCCGGGGTAAGAGCATTAACCGTCACTCCTGTGTCCTCCAGCCTTTGAGCCAACTCGAGGGTAAAAAGCAGGTTAGCCAGCTTGCTACGGCTATAGGCAAACGCCTTACTGTAGCTCTGCTCGCTGTTCAGGTCATCAAAGTTGATCTCACCATACTTGTAGAGTTTGGATGACACTACTACAATGCGGCTAGGGGCCGAACGTTTCAGCAGGTCGAGCAGGAGATGCGTGAGCAGGAAGTGCCCCAGGTGGTTAACTCCAAACTGCATCTCAAAGCCATCCTCAGTCT
Organism: Chanos chanos; assembly: GCF_902362185.1. Taxonomy (NCBI): domain Eukaryota; kingdom Metazoa; phylum Chordata; class Actinopteri; order Gonorynchiformes; family Chanidae; genus Chanos; species Chanos chanos. Next base: position 43,376,672 of record NC_044498.1, on the reverse strand, counting down.
TGGTATAAGGGCACTGATAAACCCCTGCATTATTGATGAGAACATCAAGCCTGGGCTCCTCCTGGTAAAATATAATTTAACATGATTGAAAATCTGGGAGGTCAACGAATACCGAAGGATTAGTCATCTGTTGAAGTACTTGCTCTACTGACCAATAGTTTCTCTCAAATTATCGCAAAAATATAAAATGTAATAATGTGATTTGATTTTGTAATTTAATGATGTAATTTAAGACGCGAGTCATTTAATTTCCATCTGAGTCGCTCAATGAATTTCATTACCATTTACCCCCTGTACACCAATTTTAAATGCAGGCTTCATACAATCACAAAATTGGTGACAGAATACTGATGATGGAAACTCATAACAGACAACTACATGACAGCTACACACTTAACCATCAGTTTATTATTGCATTGTAGAACCTTAAGAAAGCTGTTGATGGGTTTCAGTAACTTCTGGCTCTAAGTCCTGGCTTTATCATCACAGGTTTATTGTCTTATACTACATTTTATATACTAAAATATAAAATACTAAAATTATTTAAAAAAATTACTTTAAATTATTTATGAAGATTGGTGTGTGTGTGTGTGTGTGTGTGTGTGTGCATTTTTAAAAAATGATTCACACCGTGTGTAAACCTTGAACCTTAAAAAGACCTGTACTTAAACACTGATAAGTGTTTTCAGCACCTGTGCTTTGTTCAGGGCTGTTGTTTTGAGAGTGATGGGTAGGAGAAACAGAGATACCGCTTTGGAGAAACCACGATAATTTAATACTATGGGGCACTTTGGCGGCAGCAGCCAGGTCAGGGGCAGAAACGTTAGAACCAGCGGCCATCTAGTGCCAAGTCTCCATCCCTTGGTGCCCTGCCAAATCAACTCCTCTGGAATACATCTAATATCTTTTCAAATACGAAGGGACTAATATAGCTCAAAACCTATAATTTAAAAAAGTTAATGTTTTCATATTACGGTGTTACGCCCACTGCCGTCACTTCAGGGAAGTTTTAGGTTGCTTGATTAGCTAGACAATGCTCACCAAATATGAAGGCACCAACCCTGGACACTACCCTTTTCCCACCGGCTAAATATCTCAACATTGAGGTTTCTGATTGTAACGGTACCCATATCAGCTAGTGCTAACAGTGTCTGAACGTGGCTAGCTCGCACACAAACTACAAAATTAACATGTTAATCTTGTCTGCAAAATATAAACCGAACCATACAGCTTATAAAAAGTGGGTGAAAAATTACCTTAATGATCTCTTCACAAAAACTATGCACAGATTTGAGGGACGCGAGGTCTAAGAGTTTGATCACAAGCTCCCCTTGATCGGGTCCGGCTTTCAGCCGTATGTCTTGGGCTGCCTCCTCTGCTCGTTGTCGGTCCCGACAAGCCATAATAACACGGCCCTGCTGCTTCAGAAGCTCTACGGTCGTTGCTTTTCCAATACCGCTGTTAGCTCCTGTCACTATAATAGTTTTTCCGCGCATCATCTGTATGAACTTAGTAATACACCCATTTATGAAAAATGAAATCTTCACGAAGGCACTTCCCGTGTTTCAAACCAAATATATTATCCAACTAGCTGTGCGTAAAACTTCCACATGGGGAAGTAAACAATGCGCAAGATACTACAAAACCCACAATACATTGCAACGGTTGCGTGAAATTTAGGGAAACGAAGCTATGGTAGCTTTGTATTGTAGAGGATATGAGAGCAGAAGGTGAGACTGACAGCTACTGAGGATACTGAGGATAGTGACACTGACGGTTTCGATGATATTAATAAAAATAGTGAAAGCAGGTATTTCGTACAAACATTGACAAACTACGACATACACAGTATAGGCTACAGCTAAATACACATTACTAATTTATTCTTTACAAATCTGTAACAAACACAATCAATAAATCTCAAGAAATATTAGGCTTGAGTACTTTCACGGACAAAGGTAACATAGAGCTCAGTAAATTCTAACCTATTTTAATTTTCATTCAGTGAAATTATTGTATTATTTGCAACTTACATCAAATGCACCAGAGGTAACTACCATATAATGGAAATTGAGTTTTGCCAAATGGAAAAAGGATTGTTGAGGTATTGATCATAGCAGTATTCAGATATTTAGAATGTTCTTAGGCGTATAGTTTGCCTGTGTTATGGCAAGAATTATAAGTACATGAGCATGTTAATACCGATTTTAAATATGCTATGTAAAAAAAGTACAACAATAAGATCAATAATAATTGTTACTTTTTCATCTCTTACAGTGTCATACTATAAATGTGGGTTAGGAAACAGTGAAGGGGGCTTCTAAGACGATGTCCATGTCAGTATAAACTGAGTTTGTCAGTTATATGATATTCGGTTTCAGTTTTGACTGGTTTGCTCCACCTGTATGACTATCCTGGTTACCCTATGCCTGTATTGCATGGTGTGATGTTTGTGTGTGTGTGTGCGTGCGTGTGTGCATTCCTGATTAATCTAATGGTAGATTTTCTATTAACTTAAACATTATATCGCAGAACTATACATCCTGTTCGTCTCATCGCATGGTCAAATCACGATGGCTCACTGTGTCCAGCACTTTTCCTTGAGTGCTTATTTACTTTATCTGCATGGTGGCACACTGCTGTAACTGCAGCTGTTAAGCCCCCAGTCCGTTCTTCTCTAAAAGTTGTGCTGCTGCTCTCCCTTTCTTAAACAATTCCCCCTTTCTCCTATCCATGTCCGTTTTCAGGTCCCTAGAATAATAAACCAAACACTTTGGAGACCACTGATGGCCAACTAAAACACATTCCAGGCTCTCCAGTCTGTCTCACTGTCACTTCCAGTGGTGGTACTTCAGGCACTTCTGACATGTCATTTTTCTGGGCTAGACACTGTATGCCCCAAGCTGTTGATCTGAGATCAGTAAAGATATAATGTCAAGGCCAGAGGAAGTGGAGTCCGACGAGGAGGAATGCTCGCAAAGTGAGATGTGCCAGTATGGTGTTAAAATATATATACAATGAATAATGTACCTGTCTCTCGGTAATATGTACAAGCATTGCCCGATTTATGTGTCCGTAGAGTGCCTAAAAGCCGAACAACATCTGGATAGCATCTTTTTTAACATAAAGAAAGTGTGTCTTGTAACAAGAGAGTCACACAGACACACTGTACACACACACACACACACACACACACACACACACACACTCGCATCTCAGGTGTGTCAGCTCCGTTAAAAGTAAGAAAGCTCTCCGTGCTTGACTCCTTTCGGGACTTTAAAAAATTGGGTGATGTAATTTGCTTCCATCACCCAGGGAATCACTTCCATGAAAATGGGGGCAGTTTTCTGTCATCACCAGGCTGATTTGCTTTCCCGCTATAACACCATCTGAGCTCTTCGGCAAGCGCCCACCGTTTATTTAACTTGCGACTGAGCCCAGGGATGAAAAATGGCGGATTGTATTGGACCCAAAGTGCCAGATCATTATTTATGTTGACCCATGACAGCAGTGGAGAGTGCTGTTTGTTTTCTCAAACACAAGGTAGTTAAGAGTGAAGAGGATTGTCAGGAGAATTTTTCTTAAGTTTCAGACCGATATATTTCTTGCGCGTAGCTTTGAGATGCAGGGTAAGGTCTGGTCACCTGTGAAGAAAAAAAAGCATTTACAGGCTCCCTGGAGAGCAGTAAGACATTATAATATTCATTATTAGCAATATAAATGTTCTAGTTTGCTTAACTTAGTCAGAGAATAATCTCACTTGTCTTCCCCTCTCCCATCTGTGCACCATCTGTACAGACATATAACCAATACTGTTGCCTGTGTAGTTGTATTTAATAAATAAATATTCACCAAGAAGATGATTTGAAACTGTGGGTTTTCAAAAAATGACGTCGTCTCTTTCTCGATGAACCAATCACCCTAATTTCTTCACTCAACACTCAAAATTCTCAAATTGTGAAGGAACTGGGAGCTGTAATGTGAATATCTCTCATCTTGCTTCATCAGAAAGAAATCATATTGAAATAATAGATTTATGTGAGTGATTTTTTTTTTTTTTTTTGCTTTCTCATTTTTATCCGGCTCCTTTGTCACATTAATTTGTATTCCTCCCTTAAGACCCTAATCATATGATGAATCCAGATGTTCAGTTAGCATGAAACATTGCCTGAGGGACTTTGGTTTTAAGACTGTCACACTCTTTGTCAGAGAGTAGTTGTTTCTAGAAAGGTCTAAGGTCACATTAAATTCAAATCTTCACCCTCTCAGTATTGCCATCAAGTGTAGCCACAAGGACGGCACATATTATTGACTAGCCGCTAGCGCAGGGGAAATCTGCCAAAAACTCTAATTTCGTTATTTATTTATCATAGGAATGTTGGCTTAATTTCATTGAAGTACCTTCCAAGTCAGAATATTATAGAAACACGTTATTGGTTGCATCTGAAGCACCTGGCTGTGATATCATCTGAAAAGAGGGGTAGCTGACCTTGTTCAAACTCCTCTAAGACAGCTTTTTGTTGTTTTTCTTTTTCTCATACGCTTGAAGAGACACTTGTGTTTAATTTTCAGTTAAACAATGTTATGATCAGTAACGGGCTTTAGCTCAGAGATTGCCCATTTAGAGCTTAACCAACCACATCTTAGCAGTAGTGATTCCCACGATCTGTCGAGTTTCTCCCATGGTGAAGAACTGAAAAAATAAAACAATTAAAAAGTAATCCATCATCTAGCTAATAAAAAACAGCTTTAGCTGACATAATGTATGGTCTGGATGACAGTGCTCATCGCACACTGTCACCGACTCTGGCCAAAGCCAGGCTGTGATTAATGATCGACCAATGTTCAGGGCCACCTTTGGGGAATTGCAGTAGGCCTGTGTCTGTTTTACAGACTTCATTGTTGCTGCCGGGTGTCTAGGGGTTTAGGGAGGGAGTGTTGGTTGGTAGTGACTATTATTGTGGACATGGGCAACAGTGCCCTTGAGCATCGGCTGAAACACGACCCCAGTTCGAGTGGAAAACTGGTACAACTGGCTCAAGATTTGTGCATTACATTCATCAGTTGTCAATCATCTGAGTACCAAAGCCTTGGGTGCTTTACAGTATGCTTCACATACAACATGAAAAATCTGGTTTTACATTATAAATACACCAAGTAAATACAATCACCTGTCACTTGTGGCCATAATTTGATAGGAATATATATAAACCCACTGGTCCCACTTTAAGTTCAATGACCAAAATTTCTGTGAACTCTAAATACACTTGATTAATAGATAATAATAAGGCCACAGAGCTAGTGTACACATGCATGTACCCTATCCCTACCTTAATCTTAACTCTAACCCTAGCTAGAGTAACCCTAACACTAACAGTGATCCCTAACTCTAAGATGTTTTACGGCCTTGATTATTATGTATTTAATGTTAACCTACAATATGCTGTTATATTTACCTATGCATCGATAGGCTATATGTAAGTAAACAAGAGTCATTTCAATTTAATTTAAAGCAGGAGCAAACCATTGCATGTTCTGCAAGCTTTTGTGAATTGTACTCATAAATGCGTGATACATTCACAACAGACTTCCAACTAATTGCTCCCATCGCTCTAAAACAAACATGAAATCCAAAGG